>NC_141777.1:38726356-38824718 GCF_054643075.1 Acanthaster planci
AACTACGATGTCAAATGTTTGTACCCTATGTAATAAACGAAGAAACGAATTTAACAGTGATTGTCGTGTAAACAAATAACTTTTTTTGTTTTAATTTTTCTTATTTTACTTTCTTATTTTTACATGCAAGGGAATTTAAAAATTCGCTGGGGATTACCAACAAATGTTTTACAAATGCAATGATTGGCTAAATATGAAAAAAGTTCTACCCACCTATATGTTTATTTATTAACGATTTGACTATTAATCCCAAAAAGGTGAGAGCAATGTTTGAGTAGTTTTACCGTGTCCACATGATTGGATCTGGCCAATCGTGTTCCAAATTTTGTATCTAAAGCGGTGAAAATTTTGCGGATCTAGTACAAGAGACCACATGTGTATTATAAAAAGCGGGAATTTGATTTGATACCTTTCTTATTCAACCATTGCTACACAATCTATTATTGAAAGAAGAGCTTGTTTGTAATTTGGCCGCTCTCTTTTGATAATAATTTAATAAATGTCGTTGTGTACATGTAATGTGATTTGTTTGTGATTCAGCGTCAACTAGTACATTTTGTTTAATCACTGTTTATTGCTGGAATAGTTAGTGAACCTTTATCACCTTCATTTGTATCTTTGAGTTTGATGTATTGTAATAAAGTATGTAGTAGAACTTCTGGCTTGTTTTCAAGCTCAGTCTGTCAGGTTAGCAATATTGAAAACAAAAAAAATTATGTTTAACAAAATGTACGAATTTCTAATCCAACATACTTGTATAACGTTCTTGTGAATGTACCGTATACATGCGTTTCTAACCTACATACCCGGCCCACATAAGTATAGTCCGTGTGTTAAAAAGGGCCATCAATTAAGTTCATTATATTAAGCGGTATTTTATTTACTGTACTCTACATGCAGTTTTGTACTTATTTCAAGACATACCCGAGTTAACCTCGCTCTCTCGAGCAGATTATATCGATCACAAAGACCAACAAACAAATGGTACGTTCCTGTATGTATTAATATCGTGACCTTCCCCTCACACATTACCTATACCCCGTGAACAATGGAATTTTCCCGATCCTCATTTTATGCTAATGAGGGTCACGTGGTACAAAATCCAGCGTTCTGATTGGTCGAGAGCCCGTCAGAGAGGAGGCAAAATATCCTGGTTAGACGGGCTGCACTACTGAACATTTGAGTTATGCGTTACTTAGTTATAATCTTGTTCATTCATTTGCAGGTTTTATTCGGTTAGTTTCATTGTATCTTAGTTTTATTCCTATTATGTAGTTAGAATTTTGTATTAGTTTTGGTGTGACTAAACAAGACTGTTGATCTATAATTAATTAGAGAAGCGATCTGAGACCTGATGAGAAGGCTGTCTCCAAGTGCTGTCTGCACTTTGCTTGTTAGACAATAGTTGCTGAAACTTTTCTCCTTTTCTCCTTCTCATCACTGACCTGTGTGCTCTGTTGGTGCAGGGTATTTTAAGAATAAACTCAGGGGTAAACTCGTCTAAGTTTCAACCCACTTAAACTCACCCACGGACTAGGCCCAACAGTATAAATTATTTGCGTCTAAATACATGATATGAGACTCTGGCTTAATGGGGTCATAGTCTGGTAAACTCAAATTGTTCGCTTTTGCAAAGCACTTTTCACCCACGCTAAATATACCACTTCTTCAGTCCAAACCCGACAGATTTTTGTCTCTTAAATCGTCGTTTATCTTGTCTACTTCTTCAGAAAGTGACCTAACAAAATCACCTGCTGCGCCTTGGCCTCTGTAGGTCTTTAGCTAGTACATTTACTGTCACATCTGACAACCGCGTACGAGTAGCCACAGGGTTTTTGGATTTGTATTTTGATTGTGTTAGAATTTTCGTTGGGTAATTTTTCTAAAACAGACTCAAAATCAGCGTCAATGGCAAAAGGGGGAACTTGTTTGTTCTTATAGTTGTCAAATTGTAAAATGGTTTTGCCTTCGGCGGGTAATTCGACTTTACTGGGAGCTGCATCTAACCCTTGGCAATCTTCTTTGTGTCTGGTTAACTTTTGTTCTGTCTGAAAGTGCGGCATGCGGTTAAAGCACCAATATTTTTTATGTTCCTGTTTACCAACGTCACCCGTCAACCGAGAAAAGTTTTTAATCCAGCAATAGTGGCTCCTTGCACCTTGGGTAAAGTAAATTCGGCCCACCTATAAGCGCTTACTTTTGCAAACAATGTAGGCCTAAAGACCGTCTTTTTTGTCGTAACCAAACACGTTGATTGCTAAATCATTTTGTGATTCGATGCGTGGGAGTTGTGAAATTGGTGTCGGAAAGCTTATGTTTGTGAAATTTAGACAATCTGCTTCTGTGTAAGTCGAGGTGCGCTTGTCGTTCATATCATATTTTGAATTAACTTTAATTTGACTTTTTACGTGGGCTGAATACAATTATAAAGCTGCTCTCAGTGCCCATCTGATGCACTGCCGGTCGTTGTTGTGGACGTTGATGATTGCTTTTTTTGTGCCCCAATTGTGCAGGTAGTGGAATGTAAGTCGCACCCACCGGGTTGTATTTAACCAGGTTGATGTAAAAAGCGACAACTTTATCAAAGATCCATCCCGATCCTTGTTGTGTATGAGCCTCCATGTCCTCTATCTGTTTTTGCCTCTGATCAGCAACTGCCTTTTTTACGTTGGCTTTATTTGCAACTAATTTATTTTCGCTCGGAAAGGTAAATACGCCAAAGTCGGTTTGGTCGGGTTTTTCCAATCTAAACTGCACTTTTAGAGCCATTTGCAGTTTGTAAGAATCAATTTCCTTTAACTCCTCTAACGCTTTCTTCTCGACGAAAGTCTTGTAAAAATCAAAAAAGTGCACAAGGTGGTATTCAAAAAAACTGGGTATCAACTCCCTATTGCGGTAGTTACCCTGAAAGCGCCTTCAACAGCGTTTTCAACAGCTGGCGATATGACTGAGGCGGGAAGTATCTAAATTGCCTTTGGTCTGCCCGTATGGATTCAACGAGCACTGGTTTGGTGAGGAATTCACGCTTGGGTGCCGATAGTGGGATTTCATAACGCTTGACAAAAATCTTCTAAAAACGCCTTCTTAAATCGATTAAAGGTCGATAGTAGAGGTCTGTGTTTTGGGGTTTTCATGTCTCTATTTGTATATTGGTTTTGAAAATTTTTCTCATTTTTTTCTATCAACTTGACTTGACATGTTTTTTTATATATTGTTATTTTTATATACAGTCCGTTTATTTAAGGCGGTTGTAAACTGTAAGAAGTCACGAGTTCAGGCCGGGAAAGTCGAGACTTGTAGCGACCGGGTATTAAAGTCGAGGAAAACTCCCTTTTCTTTGTTTCAGAGCCACGGGGTCAGAGGTCTAGGTTGTTTGTGCGAGGTCTGGGCAGGTTGGCGCACGTCGCGAGTTGTTGACAAAAAAAGTGCGCCGGGGTCAAAAGGTCAAGCCGCTGAGTGAAGTGGGAAACCCCGGCAGAGAGGAGGAAAGAGGGTAAAAGGGGAGGTGACCCAGAACCGGCATATACCTACTAATGTGTCTTTCTTATGTCTGTCTCAGGATGTCATCACAAGTATCTCAAAATCCTCAATCAAAGGTTTTTAAATGTCAAAGAGTTTTTTCAGGGTATCTTTAAATAATGGGAGATAATCCTGAAAGAAATGAAGATATATCTTAGATAATCAAAGGTAACTTTAACTTGAACAGATGTCACTAAGGTGCGCCATGTGCACATGGACAATTAGCACACAGCAGCCGTATGCAGCATTGCACAGACGATAAACAGCCATTTTGGTTCCAAAGTCTGAAGTTGGCGCCACTATACAGGCACGAAATGGCACAGAGGTGTAACGTACCCCCCCCACACACACACACACACGTCCAATCCCTATACATACTCCAGCCTATGGTTACTTAGATGTCTGAAAAGAATTCCTGAGATACCAGTATAACAATGACCAGCAAAAAGGCGGGGGCGCTCTCTTTCCAATAGTTTGCTTCATATTGTTGCTCTCGCAGCTCTCATAATACAGCTCTGCATGTAAACCACATTTTAAAGTGGACCCTTGGTGCATTGTATTTCGCAAGGGGGATTTACCAGACAACAGAGCACTGAAATCACGGCCATGACCCTAGATCACGCCACCTATGCATCAGCTTTCCTGGCATTGTGCAGACGGTGCGGCCCTGGGATTGTTTAGGCCTATTCTCATTATTCACTCGTTCATAGTCAGTGATGCGTACTGCAGGGAACTCTAGTGAGGGGCATTACGGCAAACAAACCCTGTAGTCTGCAGAACTGCTAGGCTGGTGTCTCCAAACCATAGAGCAAGGAAGTCAAGCAAGTTGAGAGTGATACATTACTTAATGTGGATATGCCTCACTAGCCCACTGCCGATCATTTTTCCCTACCAATTTTTTTCCTGAACTCTTTTTCATTAGGAGAACAAGCCGTGTCCTATAACTAACTGATGGAACAGTTTGCGAAGCAGTTGTAAGACAATGGACTTAATTTCTATGAAGAAATCGTCTGGTTTCTGGGCGAGGAGCGGTGTGTTGCGAAAATTGAGTTCAAAGTTGGTCACGGTTTCAAATAAAGATGTCATCCTTTTTGGGAGCACACGTACACAGAACAACGAGGAAAACACAAATAATTTATGTGACATTTAGAGCAAAAGGTCGTAGCCTTTAACTTTACAGTCCTGGGGCGAAACAGGGAAGCTGCGCAGACTTGTGTTTAGTCTGGGCACTGAAAATTCATGGCGTGTAAATCATGCATTAAACATGCACGCGGCAACCAATCAGAGGCGCGCATTACCTAAGGTCTGGGCGCTGGCTGCCTGGGTTGCCGGGACTTCCCAAGGTGGCAGCGTGCTAACCAGAGCTCTGTGGAGTTGTGAGTGTAAATCTCACGTACGACCGCTGGTGGTTGGGGATCTATCTCAAGTGTGCCCGGTGCGATAGGTAAGTGTGGTGCTTGTTCTCAGTTGCTGGAGCTGCCGATTATATCAGATCTCTTTGAAGATTGGTGGAGTGTTAGACAGTCTCGTTTAGGGTTATAGCGTTAGGGAACCCGTGTGAATCAGTTAATTGGGGAATTAGTAGAGCTTAGACTAGAAGGATTATGTGCCGTTTTTCCCTGCTTGTTGGCATAGCGACGATTGGTTGCAGTCCTGGTCTGGGAGCTTGCTTTCCTCGTTGAGGTTTACTGGGTGCAGGTTTCCGTTACAGTCTGGTGAGGACTATTAATAATCGCCTTCTTAATCAACTTGTGTTATTTCATAATAACTTGAAGTAGGTGAGGGTTATTTAAGTCACCTTAAACCTTGTTGCAGTTTCGGAACTGTAATTGCTTAGTAAGGCAGTATAGATTATTGTTGTATAAATCTACCCTGTTTTACTGTATAATTACGGAGATTGTATTTGCTTGTGTGGTCAAGACTTATCATTATAAGCCATTGGTAGATTATTTATTTAAACTTGAGGGTTACCTGGTCATTGAGGGTTTCCCTGATCACCGTGAGGGTTATCTGGTTATTGTGAGGGTTACCCTGATCGCTGTGAGGGTTATCCTGACCACCGTGAGGGTTACCCTAGTGAAGGTTAAAGATAAGGTTGATTAATCGCGTTCGTGGTGCAGTTGATCACGTAAGACCACCTACCCGTGAGGATCATTTTGTACATAATTAATTGCCAATGTATACATGTATAAAGGATAAATGAGCACTGACATCGAATATACCAATAATAGAAATGGCCTTTGAAACCAGTGGTCACCGTGAGGTTTAGTTCAGTCCCGTATCACTTGTATTGACATTTATTGGAACCTGTATTGACATTGGGATCAATTACCTAATCACAGAGCGGTGGTAAACTTCCACCAAACGAACAGCTCCTAAGGCACAGTCCACCGTACGTTAACTGATATCCCCCTTGCGTTTGCATAGCCGCTCATTCTTGCGTAAGGTTAAATATATTTGTGGGGTTAGGCCAGGTCAATTCTATCTCCGATCAGGCCAGTATGCTGGTCCGCCACAAAAAGTTGTCAGTTGTCTCGTCACAGTACTATATTGCGTAAAATTCATTTGAAACATCACCCCTCTGGATTTTCCAGCTTTTCCAGAATACACGCTTTTGAAAGAACAAGTCTGCTTTACCTCAAGGCATTACTTCCACAAAAAGTGCACGTAATTTGGAGAATAAAAATTAACTTCTTAAGCTTCACACTTACGTTCGACTGCATTCTGCAGGATCATAATTAGGGGAATTAGGTAGAAATGCCAAGATATTTCTCTTTCACTGTCATATTTTTCTTTTTGTTGATTCAGTGAGCAGAACAAAATGGCTTCGAAAAAAATGCAACCACTGGTTAAGGCCTACCAGCGGGATGTTACAAAGGCACTGGAGAAGTACCAGGTTCTCCGTGACTTGGATATCTTCGTGTTGGACAACTCGATCCGAGAGAGCACTGTGGGACAGCTGCGGGGCCACACCCTGGAGAGCAAGTGGCAGATTTATGAAGAGGTGAAGAAGTGTGGATTCAAGCATACCATCGTGGCCTCCTTTTCGCATATGACTCGTGTGGATGACATCTTCATCATGCAGCTGAAGGAAAGAGGGGAGGACCCAGAAGGCCTGTGGGCTTTCTCCGAGATCACTGCAGGTATTTCTTAATTATCATCACCCAATCATCGGGATGAAACATTTCCAAAAGTGTCATTGTTTCAATAAGTGCAAAATTAAAAGTCCATTTACTTTTAAAAGTTTTGCACTACTACAAATTCAAGGCATGCAATTCGATTTTGTTTACAGGGTAAGTATAAAAATTGGACATTTTATGGCTGCCCAATTTTTTATTATGTAGCTATCATATACCCTGTGGAGTAGAAGCCAGTCAGACTTCGTCTGAAATCATTAAATGTCTTCTGTACATTCGTGCATGAAACCAAAAGAACTGCAACAAACACCAAAAGAAGGAGGAAGACTTAAAGTACATGTGAAAAAATCGTGTATTTAAATGTTGCCGCACAATAAAACAGAGGCTAATATTACAACTGACTGTTAAGCATAAAAATCCCTCTGGTGTGGACACATGGAATTTCTCCAAAATCTCTCGCTTTTAGTGATCCCTTGGGAAAAGACTGCTGATTTAAGGAAGTGGCTTACATTTAAGTTTCAATCATATCAGCACATCTAGAAATTTCATTGAAATGTTATCTGAGAATCATGTTCATTATTTTGTAATCAGGTGCAAAATGCAAGATACCAGACACTGTGAACGTTCCCGTTGGTATCCGAAAATTGCAACCAGCGGGCCTTTACAGCGTAATCTTTGAGGTGGATCTGGGTGATATTGTGTATGACTTCAGCAAGTTCTCTATAAGTGACATGTGCGCACTGCTTAGCAAGTGGATCGACTGGTGCTTCGAGAATCTCAGCCCCAAGGCCAAGATGATGTTCAGCTTCCGTGACCTCCCTGACGTCATGCCTGAACACTCTGATCGAGTGTTTGAGGTAGTATCCTTCCTAGCCAACCTGCCGCCCAATCGCCGTCCCTTTGGCATGATGTTCGAGGAGCCGAGAGGGAAGTCTTTGCCAGAGGAGTGCGGCATGTGGGCCCGATATATCCGTAAAGTCATGGAAGACAACAAATGGAAGGGACATCTGCTTGTTCACGTCCACGAAAAGTTTGGCTACTGTGATGCGACAGCTCTGCAAGTGAGTCGAAGTTATGTATTTTTCTCTATAATTAACTGGTCAGGTGTCGATGTCCACAATATTGTAGTATAAACAGCAGTCACTAGATCTGTTATAGGAGAGAGTTCAACAGTTATCATTGAGAGGGGAGAAGGTTGTTTGACATAAAAGATTTTTATTTCTAACCTTGTGTTTCTAAGGTTGTGTTTATACTCAAAGATGTGTTCCTATTTGGGGTGCTGGAGAGAGGACAATAAAGAAATTTGCACTTTTAGGGTTGGCAAGAAAATCCCAGATAGAGACGAGAGGTAAGACACAATCGATCCCTCATAGGAAAGAGCACATGTAAATAAAGCTTGACATCATTATGTTTTAGGTTTCAGCCTAGGAAATAAAACCCAACTTTTCCTTTTATTACTTAAAGGGGTTTGAAGCCAGGTTTTAGAAGTGGAAGGCGAGGAAAAGGTCACTTCTCAAACCTGACTCTAAAATACTTCGGTCTTTTTTACTCCAATTATATTGGTTGCAAAGGCGTATTCTGTTTGTTTCGTGGATCTTATTTTCTATTAAGGTTCAATCGGAAGACCAACTATACAGGGTGTCTTTGAAAAAGAAACCTAGATAAATTTGTTTGTTTCTTGAATGTAACTAATTATTCATGTAAATGTAGATTTTCCCCCGCCGAATTTGTCATCTTCACAGTCAAATTCATTATTGTTCATTCGTATTCCAACACTTTTTTTAATCTGGTTGCTCCCATGTTTCTTTTTCATACAATAGACTTCGAACTCGTTCACAAGCGTCGAATAGTGTAGTGTAACAAATTCAGTTTAGAACTAATTTGATTGAATTGGACAGTGTATAACCGTCATTCGATTTCACGCTGGATAACTGGAATGAGAAATTCCTCCCGAATTTTGCTTTCAATTTCGTTTATGGGAAATCATGTTCGTATTTTGAACCCTTCAAATTAGAAAACTTCAAGGTAAGAGGAATCTACGGCAAATTGAGATGCGCAAATTAAACTGAAAGGGAACCTACCAATAGAAAACACGCCGGAAATGTGTTACACCTATTGACTTGAATGTATACTTTTATTATCTCAAACAAATCAAGAATACAGTTTATTTGCTCTAGCACTGATTGCCTGTTTAATCAAAATGTAGACATGAAACTCTCCCTTGACCTTTATAGTGGATGCGGAAAGAAAAATTCTTTAGATGTAATTACTGATTTGTAATTTCTTTGTCTTATACACAAGAAACACACTTCCTCTCTCTCCGTAAATGTGCATATATAGTAAAATTTTGATTCTCTTCAACAGTGGCTTATTTTCTTTTGGGTCACATTTTTAAAGTACAGTTTTTGCATATTTATTTTATTTTCTCATCCTTTTTAGACATTTCCCCAATTTGTCTATATGTGGGATATAAATAATTCTACTTCGCTGTTATTCATTCTTTCATAACAATTCAAACAGAAATAAAACACGAATTAAAAAATTAACAAATTGAATCCTTCCATGAAATATTTTGCATACATTAGTCACAGGGAAACGAGAATGACAAGATTTAACTTTAAATGAATAACATACTTTCATTTTATTTCATTTCATTTCATTTCGGGTGAGCCAAATCAGTAAACATACTGGTTTCCACTCGGGCCCTGCGTGTTTCAGTTTAAAAACAAAGGCACCATAAAAAAGACATTAAAGTCTTTTAAAAGTAGTAAAACTAAATTACAACATAAATTTACAAGAACAAAACTAATATATAATATACGTAAATTAAAAATGGCAATGTACATGTATGTATGATACACACACGTATAAGTAATACAGAGGGCAGAACATTGAGTAATATATACTAATGAAAATAAAAATAGAAAGTAAGACACAAATATAGAAAGATATGTGTATTATGTAAGCAATAGTTGAATAAGCTCAGTTTTAAAAATTGGAAGAGACTCAATTTGTCTGAGAATATTCGGCAGATCGTTTCACAGTTTAGTCCCAGAAACAGCAAAGCTCGAGCGCAGGCTTTCCGTCTTGGGTAAGGGAACCCTCAGAGTAAGGTTATTATTTTGCCTCGTGTAGCTGTTAGTAAATTTTGAGAATAGATCTGCCACATACTCTGGACACAAATGGTACATGCATTTATATACTAGAATGTTTTTTTTAACAAATCTTATCGGTAAAACTTAACCATTTCAATTCATTAAACATATCAGTAGAAGCCGTTCGGTATTAACAACCAAGAATTAATCTGGCGTCTCTTTTCAACACTCTGTTGAGCAACTCACAGTGTGCATGGTAACGGCCTCCCCAAACAGTACTGCAATAATCTAAACTTTGTAATACATACGCTTTAACTAAAGTATGTAGACTGCTTTTAGGGATGTTGTGGCGAATTTTACTTAACATGGCTAGTTTGGAGGAAATATTATTTTTAATATTATCAACATGGGGAGACTATGTGAGTGTTTCGTCAATTGTAACTCCTAAACACTTATAGGACGTAACTTGTTCAACTATATCGCTATTAAGAACGATATTAAGGTCAACAGAGATCATCCTTTGTTTCGAGCCGATAATCATAAACTTGGTTTTGGCAGCATTAATTATCATTTTATTTTGGACGACCCAATCATGGATATTAGCCGTGGCTATGTTAAGACTACGCTCAATTTCGTCTCGGGTGGAGGAGCTACACGTTATTGTTAGAGTCGTCCGCGTACATGTACAGCCGACAGTTTTTAGGAATGCATGGAGATATATCACTGGTATAAATTATAAATAACAGGGGTCCCAAAATGCATGAATCCCACAAATGCTTTCCGATTCACAAAATTGAACGCCAAAACACATACCGCGGGAGTGTCCGCGCGAATTTCAATGCTGACCATTCACTTCTTTAATAAAAAAGATTGCGCAATCGCATGCTCTTAGAATGAAATTGAATTATCAGTTTTGGTCTTTGAATGGTGATCTAGATCTTCAATCTATTTCGTACTAATTTAATGAAATTGTCGCTAATTCGAGCGCGAAGATGATGAATTCGGCCGGGAAAACCTATAGTAACCATCATCTGCAAAATGCATGATACCCATTTAAAAGCGATGAGAACAAAGGCAGATGTTGCGTTTAAAGAAGAGGGGCATGTTTGGGGACATTGGATCAAGCTGCCGCAAGAATGAGCTCCTATTTGTTGTACTCTTGGAATTAGTGATTTATGTATTGTATTTATGCTCTTTGTTTTTTCTTTATAAATGCTTCACGCTGTGCATACCTGTGATGCATCTGGTTTAAAGCTATTTCTGGTCCATTAAATCAAGTTTTGCTCAGTCATGCGTGACGGGAATATGATTTTCTTGATGTTTTAAGAAAGAGGATATCATGCTGAAACAGATTATATTTACCATCGATAAAAATGATCCATCACATTTTCAGAAACTGATTCATCTTACTTCCGTTTTTTAAAACACACTGCATTACTTTTAATTCAAGATTTCCTGAAAGTTTGTAACTTGAGGCGCATTAAATTAATCCACAACTGCAACTAGGATAAATGCAACGTTGTTCACGATATGCAACGATATTCAATTAACGATATCAGACCTAGTTTTAAGGCGCCGAGTCAACTGAATTTTCTGTGCTTCCTATCAGGTTCTTATGGATGGTGCAGACGGCATCTGGGCCAGTGTTTGCGCTGAGGGTGCGTCCATGGGTAACGCCCCATCCTGCGTCACCTTAATGAACCTCATCCGGCTCGGCAACAAGAAGGTCCTGAAGAGGTTCAACTGCACTTACCTGAGGAAAGCCGCCATCAACGTGACCAAAATCACCACAGGGAAAGACCCGCACATCAAACAGCCGGTCTTCGGTGCGCGAGCCATTGACTTCGTCTTTGATCTCAAGCCGGAGGAGTTCGACCTGGCCAGCTTCTTTGGTGAGAAGGCTCCCGTGCGAATCAGCACCATGGCCAGCAAGGAGATGATCCGTCAGCGCATGGTCGATCTCTTTGGAGACGATCCACAGTTTACCTTGGATCTGGCCTACAAGATGAAGGAGCTTATTCTGGAAGATCTTCGCACTGGCAGGTGCGAAGAGTATTTCCTTTACGTCTACCTCACATTCCCTAAACATATCAGACAATTATACAAGTGTATTGACCTTGCCAAGTTGATGGCAGAGTTTACCACAAATATTACCGTCTATTTTCATGTTAATCAAATGTTAATCAATGACAGACTTCTCTTCCAAACAGAATTCTCTAGTTCCAGTGACAATGCAGGATCGTGTTTCCTGTGTTCTATACTCCCGATTTTTCGAAGGCTTAGCATCAGGGAAACAAAGTTGATAGGGTTTTTCTTTTTTTTACATGTTTTGAAATATATTAGGAAGGAAGAATACATGAGCATGGTGGGTCTGGCCTTGCTGTTTGATCGAGCTGGAGGAAGTCTGAACCAGCGAATGAGAGACGCCATCGACCAGTTCCAGGTGAAAGGGGAGCACGCTAAGAACCTACTAGTCAAAGTTCGCGAGATATGGGACGAGTGGGACCTGAAGGACGAGGTGCAAGGGGACGATATGTTGCAGTTTGACTCCTTCTATAACGGCTTCATGGCGCCCTACTTCTCCTGCTATCGCTGCTCTGACACCTTGAGGGCTCTACAGGCCATCGACATGGACGCCGACGGCATGGTGGATTGGAATGAGTTCGAGGTCTACTTGAAGTGGGCCCTCCATCAATATCCCAATATTGCTGACGTGGATGAGCTGCTGGATATTGCCTTCCAAAAGGGAATTATCCCAGCTATGAAGGATGAGTTCCTCAAGACAGAGTAAGAATGGCCTGACCGTACGACCACAATAGCGCACCTTTTGCGTTAGTGTATTTTATATCCTATGGGGCGTTTAAAAACATCTAATACAGCAGAAATAATTATAACGTACTATTTGTTTGCGGTGCCTGCTGTGATTTTTTAAAAATAATATGGATGATGAAGAGTTGTGACATTACTCAATGAATTAGGACACTTTTCGATAGTATATCTTTTGCTTCTTTTTAACCAATTTTCATCACTGTCTTTCACTCTTGAAAGTTTTTAGCGCGTGCGCTATGCTACTACATTGAGAATTCTGTGGTTTTTTTCGTCAAGTTTTAACATACCGTCATCAACACCACGAAGTACCGTAGTACTCATCCGTAGTTGCACCGCTTCAAACTTCACTTTAAAGTAGAGCTGTTAAGCCTATGTGGCTAACTAAAAAATCTTAATGTTTCATTTTTGATCAGAGTTTTTCGTAATGGTTTTCCATTTTAGTTGCCACTACTAGTAGGCCTATGACACTTATATTTTGTATTCCAGTTTGGTAATTTGTTTTGAATTTTCTTCGCAGCGGAAACATTAAAATTTGGGTTGGATTTAACAGTAGAAATGCAGTTTTTATCTGGTTATGTCGGCCGCTGACTGTTGGTAATTTAGTAGCTGATTTACAGTTTCATTAATAGACAAATACACTGTGCAAATAATTATACGGAACAAGGATGACAAACACCGGAAATACTTCGGTTGAAAGAAAAACAGGCACTGGTAATGCCAACCTATAATTTGGTAAGACTCGGAATGAAATGATTAAATTTGTTTGATTAGTCAATTTGCCAAATTTGAAGCGTTGAGAAATATTCGAATATTATGAGAATTCTTTTCCTACAAAACCATGTGGCTGTGTTGTGGACTGGCTGGACGAATTTGAAAATGCGCATTTTTTGGCGTTGGAAGATTAAGCATATGGAAATTTATTGTTTTTGTTTCTTCCTTGTCGTATTTTAGGTACCGCCTCCTACGTCAAAGCATTATTTTTAACCGATGGCGTTTACATATACTGCCTAAATATACTCCTAATTTTGCAGATGTGTCAGATACGTTGTAGGTTATAGTTCATAGACATAGGTATGTGTTTAACGAAACATTTCGTTTATCTCAGAAAAAAATACATATCATTTACCTATCATTGTGGTGTTTTTTAATTTTTGATTTATTGGTACAGTTTTATAGCCATTGTGTGTGTTCACCAGTATAATCTAACAATGAATATAAAGAACAGTATCAATTAATCGATCAATATTGTAGCTAATTTTACATAAGCAATTTTTTTAATGGCTTCTTAAGCTTTGTTTTTGTTTACCATTATACCAAGAGTTGTTCTGGATTGATTGCGTAGTGTGGCATTATGACTGTCGTCTGGATTAGGTTTATTAACTTGCCCAAGCGTGAAATACAATACATTAGCTCGGTATACCTAGATGGCAACAAATCGGAAATTAAATTTGGTGTATACACTTTTCTAGCGTTATTAGAGAAGATGTCTTTTATTTTGTTGTTCTTTTTTAAATTTTTGTTATTGGTACCGGTAGCTGGCACCTTGCAGTTTGCATACTTCTACTCAGGTCTATGATCGTGCGAAAGAGTAATCGGCGAGAGATTTCTAGTTGTAATTATGCCCTTTCCAAACACATGAACAAACCCAAACAAACAAAATATAAAGGGCATTATACATAGGCCCCAGGACCTACATTTCAAATTACATAGGAATCATGATAATGAGTACTTATTTCCCCATGCGACAAGACAGCTGGTAAAGAAATTAGGCATTGGCAAGATAGCTTAACTTTGTTTATGTATGGTCAGAGCAGTTTATTGCCAGATCGATAACTATCAATAGCATGACATTTTCCGGTCGTAGGGAACCGCAGAAACTGATCTGTATGTACAGTCGCTAAAGCTACTTTTTTGTCATTTACATAATTAATCACAATCCATTTCCGGTCGTACGCTACCCGCAAAATGATCTAAATGTATCTCAATGTTATGTTTCCGGTCGTACGCGACCCGTGAAATATTAAGAATAGCCAATATTCCAAGTTGTTTCCGGCCGTACGCGATCCGCGAAACCCAATTCCAACGTCAACAATAACATCGCCTCCGATCTGGTGGTTGCGATAACAACACAACAACAAATTAAGCAAGAGTCCCGGCATAACTGGAACCGTAAATCATATAATAATTATATTGCCGCTATTCGGATATTGTACACCCAGCAATCAGTATATTTTCAGTGGTGCCTACAAAATCAGGGATTTTAGCATACTGGAATGATAAACCTAAGGCATGTGACGGCATTCTGAATGAAATGCCGCCAAACAGGCAGAAAGGCAAACAACTGCGAAAATTAAGGAATAAAAGCAACCAAAACTTTTCCGGTGTGATTCTCAAGGCAATAGCGATTCGAAGAAGTAAAACGAGAAATGGGCGAATATACAATACTCCCCTGCTATTGTAGCAAGGGAGTATTGGTTAATTGACAAAAATGCAATGAATTGTACAAGCTGATCTAAGGACGGATGGGAATCGGGAGAAAGATTATGGCGTAAAAGGAACCAGCAGAAAACTGCCAAGCACGTTGGTAAACTGTATGAGTTCGAGGTGCAATAGATTCTATTCCAATGGCC
This sequence comes from Acanthaster planci, assembly GCF_054643075.1. Classification (NCBI taxonomy): domain Eukaryota; kingdom Metazoa; phylum Echinodermata; class Asteroidea; order Valvatida; family Acanthasteridae; genus Acanthaster; species Acanthaster planci. The sequence goes on from NC_141777.1 coordinate 38,741,567, forward strand.
TGCTGGCAAGGGAGTAATAGTGGGATCTGCCCCAGGTGCCAACTGTCGAAATCTGGTCATCTGAAAGCGGGATGAGAGCATTAGCAATACCGTTATCAACTACCCGCTTATTCCGCAATACTGTCCCCACAAACGCAGTGCCAGCACAATGGGGAAAATCTCAAGAAAAGCAATTGACAGCTGCATATACAAACTGCTAAGGGCCATCGTCTGGGAGTCCACGACCCCCAAAGAATGCGCCAAAACTATCTCTGCCGAAGAGTCAGTGTCGCTGGGGTGCCAAATGTTCCATATGCAGCAAGGTATGAGACGGAGAGAACCCCCCCCCCTGCTTTGTGTTGGTCATTGTCTCGCAGGAACCTAGGGTATTCCTTTCAGACATCTTGGGGGGGGGTGTGCTAAGTAACAATAGTCTGGAATGTGTATAGGGATTAGACATGTTGGGGGGGGGTACCCCTCGGTCTCATTTCTTGCTGGGTATAAAATATTCTCAGGGAAAATAAGAGTTGAGACCCGTTTCAAACGTCGAACTTCTGCCGTGTCTAATTCAAATAATGACCCAAAATTTGAATTAGACACGGCAAAAATTCGACGTTTGAAGCAACTGCCGGCTTTCTGCCGAAAGTTCGACAGGTTTTGCCGCTTTTAAGGGCAGAAGAGCGGCACAGCTTCAAACGTCGAATTTCTGCCGTGTCTGATTTAATTTAAACGTCCCAACTCAGAACATCATCAGGGCCATTTTAAAATGCGCATGCACCCACAACAGCTGTTTTCGTTTAGGCGTTAAAACAAGATGGCGGCGCACCACACCTGTCATTTCCGCAACAGTATAATTGTAGTCACCTCTGGCTAGTCTGTAAAGACAAATTCCTAACCTGTGTCTTGGATATATGGGGATTTCTGTTACTGTGTTCCGCTCTAAATCATGTTTTATGTGTGACAAGATGAATTCAAGGTTCCTTTTGAAACACATAATGACCTTTGAATCTTTTCTCAGAGTTCGTATTTAGCATCAATTCTAGCCAAGCTGTATTCTTGACCAACCGTCGAGAAGGCCGGGGTCTTGTAACTTTTCCCTGGAAAGGAGGAGTAGTATTACAAGTGAGTATAACTCTCCTTGTTGCATTAAAATTGAGTAGTACTGATTGTTGCAAGAAGAAGCGTCTTCTCCTCGCAGTGAGAGTATGTCGCAATATCATTCTTTCTCGGTCCGCCATGTTGTCATTTTGCATTAAGGTCAACAGAAAACTGGCGTTTGAAGCAACTGCCGAACTTCTTTTATGTCGATCGCAATTAATTGAATTAGACACGGCAGGACACGGTTGGACGTTTGAAGCGGGCCTGGCTGAACCGTTAAAATGTGTCAAAAAGTTCTCCCAAGCCAACATGTCAGCTCTGACCCCCGACGAAATACGGACACGATGATGTGGCTTTTGAACGCCACTAGTTTAAATCATTATCAAACAGGATGTACAGCCTTACATATAAAATTGAAACTCCCCAACAAAGATTGGAGTTCCCGCAGTGTAAGTTTTCAATTACCTAATGCATTATCTCATTTTTCCATGACCGTGGTGATTTTGTCTGATGGGACCTGTATCTCCTGTGCAATAGTGTCGATCGCTAAGCCAAGGAAACTCATGCGAGTGCTTGGTCCCTCAGTTTTGTCTAACGCCAAGGGAACTCCAAAATTGTTGCAGACAACTGTGAAGAAAGTCAACCCACGGGCTCATTCATTAGAATCCGCCTTCCAAACGAAAAAAAAAAATCATCAAGGTAGTGAATGATATTGTCAGTTTCTGCTACTTGGCGTGCACAATACTCAAGAAAAGTGCTAAACCTTTCGAATGTTACACAAGATATAGAACAGCCCATGCGCCTACCTTTATCATAGTAAAATGACCCTTTAAAGCTGAACCCTTGAACAAATCAAAATAATCTGGATGAACGGGTAGTAAGCGAAAAGCCGATTTAAAATCGGACTTGGCCATGAGAGCACTGGGACCAGCCCTAGAAACCAGAGAAACGGCAACATCGAAACTGGTGTGACTTACAGCCATAAGAGATGGGTCAATGTGATCGTTAACTGAGTTGCCAAGGGGGGGAAGAAAGATTGTAAATCAAACGATATTGGCCTGGTGTTTGTTTGGGTACAAGACCGATTTGGGAACAGCGTAAATTGGGCAAAGGCGGGCTCGTATATGGACCAGCAATGCGACCTAATCCTACCTCACGGTCTATTTTCTCCCGCAACAATGTTTCGTTCTCACGAACGGACACGAAATTCCGTGGATTAGAACTAACGCGCAGGCCGTTGTAACCCAAACGAAAACCAAAGGTAAACCCATCTCTAAGTATGTCCACATCTTGTTTGACCGGATATGTGTTCAGAAGTGGGAGCAAATTAGTTATTTTTACCGGGGTTGGCAGTGGCTGTTGAGTTGGCTGTAGCCCGTGCGGTGCGAGAGCTACCTCGGCAATTGTTGGCTGCGTGACCAAGCGACATGCATGCGAAGCACTGGTGGGCAAACCGACATTCAGGTCTAAAGCATTGACCTTGGTTCAAGTCGGAACGTATCCTCGTGGCTCGTTGATTGTGCTGAGGGACGTGACCAGGCCCGGCGCTGGACGATCCGTAGACGCGCTGTGGCACAGGCTTTGAGTACGAGTAGGGACGAAAATTAGTTTAAGTTGGGGCGCCTACTAATGTCAGTTACAATTCTGCGTCGGTGCTGGCCCAAGAACGCGCATGCATGCGCGCTTGTCTCAGACGGAACTGGACGTCGTAATCACGCCAGCCAAACCAATACGACGAAAAGTGGCCGAACGGATTGTGTTGGCATACTTAGGCAGCTGCCGAGCACGATCTGCATGCCGCAACCCGTGGGGCGAGATATGGCTGCCATGGGTGTTTGAGTCTTACATGGCGACAGCGTGCAAAGAGCGAATAAGAAGACTCTGTTTGGTCAGGTGAAATCTATGACGGAGTAGGCCTGTACGTCGGGCCCCGATTACGGGTCTACGTTACGCCTAACATTCAGACGTTCAGACGCAAATTTAAACCTTTAATTTCTATTCTCAACGTTTAATGGGTAAATACAGATGCCACTTGACATCCCGTGCACAAATCGTATGGAACTGGTCTGAAAATTTCTAAGTGCTGTCTAATTAAACAACTTAGTTTTTCCCTCCTAAATTGAACTTTTCTGGAGATATTGTAACGCAATGCAGTATCGATACCAGTTTCCGGAATTTAAGTGAACCATCGTTGGTTCCCGGCTGCTAGATGAATATGTTTGTATATGATTAATTCAATATACCAGTTAAGCCAAGTAGTCCCTATAAAACAAGCAGCAGGCGTGACTTGCTCTCTTGGGGGAGCGGGTTAGCGTGGCGGTTCTTTCCTCGCTTTGCACCAATGAGGTCCGGGTTCCAGTCTGGGCTTGGCCCAGGCTTTAAGTGCATTTGGTTTCCAGACCATACTCGCTCTCGCAGGTTTTCTCCGGGTACTCCGGTTTCATCCTGCCTCTAAAACTGGACCTTTTTCCTCACTCCGTAATGTGATGCTGATTAATAAAGTGTATGAACAAACATACAGTTAGTGGCGTAAATAACCTGAAATAGCCTGGAAGCGCCATTAAGACAAAACAACAACTCGCTTTCTTCCCGCTTGGTGGTCGACCGGAACGGACCAGTATTTCTCGATCCAGTGTGTGCGTAAAACGGCGGAAACAACCACGGTACTCAAGTGTGAGTTGGACATAGTAGTGCAAATAATCAAAGCATAGTTCACCTTACTGATTGCTCAATCAATCAAATATCCCCAAGCTATTTACCAGAATGTGCTTAATGGGGGCAGCGTGTTGACAATAAATTTTAAAAGGGGCCTGCTTTCAGCAAACCCTTGGCGGTGCAATGTATTGTGATTCGGCTGTATTGAAACATTTTTAAATTCATTTTGTTTTTCACCCCGTGCCTGACAATGGTTCTGTTACATGTATTCATTGCCAACTTGAAGATGTTCTCCATACCCAATGTAGAATTGGCTGAAGCCAAAAATGTTGTTTTGCTGATCTCCTCAGTCTCAACTTTGTTTCAAACAAATCAAGACTTTATCTTAATCTGTGGCACAGCGTGGCCGTATCTCCTGTATAGCTGTAAAATATATTTCTTGTTTTGGAGTCACAATAGTCTAAGCTTCTTTTAACCCTGCTTTTCTTTATATGCTCAGTGGCACGCTGATCTTCAGCAACAAGACTTTGTCATCACGAATTTAAATTAAATTGACTTTCTTGCTGATGTATTCAGAGATGACTGGCCAATGCTCTTCCAAGGATAGCTGTTTTCCTTTATCCATGCTAAGCTAAGCAGTGCCATGTCCAAGGACAGATCCAGAACCAAGTATTTTGGGGGAGGTCAACTTTCAAGGGTCTAAACTTTTTTTTAAATTTCAACCATGTATTGCCTTTAGCGGGTAAGGCTACATGATGGGTAATTTGCATGCATGTTGGAGGACGGGAAGTAGGAACGGCACAAGAACATTAACGGAATCTATTAAAATAATCTAGTAACCGATCTGTTTTGATTGCTCGTGGTCATGGTGGTGATTTTGGCATGATCAGAATATTCAGTACAGACATTGTTACAGTGCAAAGTATTTTTTACCGTTTGGAATATGTAGCTTGCTAACATGAGGTATCAATGACAAAAATGAAATGTTCATATTTCTTTTCTCCATTGATTTTTATTAATTGAAGCATTTTCTCTCATGTACTTTCATGTTAAATTAAACGTGACAATGACTTTTAATAAATACCACTCTGTTTTCTGTAGAGCTGTACTGCGCGATGGTGGAGGTGGGCTACTGCGCCTGCCGCCATAAAATCCCCGGTCCTCTGGCTCACACCATGATCGATGTTGCGCAAAAGTCCCTTGACCCCAACCTGCGAGAGATGACCGGGCAACTTCCAGGGCCTGTCTGCGAAGCCTGTTGGAGACTGATCAAGTTGATGGAATATCTTGCGAGTCTCCATGAGTCAGCTTGCAAGGATTTACTACAGCCCCTACGGCTACTGGAGGGGTTCACAGCCATCAAGAAGCTGGCTTCTGCTGCGAAGGTTTCTGAAGATGTTGCCCGGGCCTGGCTGAAGAAGCAGGCCATCTGGCAAATTTATTTACTCACTCCAAGGCATATTCCACGGCCAAGCTTCGATGTTGGCGTGCCTAACGAGGTTCACCAGCTGGCTGACCTCCTTTTCCTTCCACATGATAAGGTGGGACGGCGAACGTACAAGTACGCCTTGTCCGTGGTCGATGTTGCTTTACGTTAAAAAGCGGCGGAGCCTCTGGCCACGGAAAAAGCTAAAGAAGTTGCCGATGCCTTGTCCCGCATAAACAAACGTGGGCCTTTGAAATGGCCATAGCTCCTCCAGGTTGACCCAGGGCGCGAGTTTATGGGTGAAGTTTCCCAGTTGCTGGCTAAGCATGGAGTTTCCATCAGGCGTGGCCGTGTGGACACCCACCGGGACCAGGGAATTGTGGAGCGGTTCAGTCGCATCCTTGCTGAGGGCCTCTTTGAGCATCAATACGCCCAAGAGATGCGTTAACCCTCGGGTGGGAGGTCGAGTGAGTGGGTGGTTAGACTGCCGCTGTTATTGCAGCTCTGAATAGTGAAGTGACCCGATTGACAGAAAAAAAAGCCCCCAAAAGCCATCAAGACAAAATCGATGACACAAAAGCCCTCCTCGGTCGTCTTTGGGAGGCCTACTGGTTTGGAAGAGCAAAAGCTCCCCTCGGCTGTGTGTGTTCGGTATCTTGTATCAACCAGGTGACTGACCCGGGCGTTCGGTGACAAACCCGGTCGAGCCTGTGCTCTACTATCTGCTGGATGGCCCCGCTCGAGGCTTTGTCCGCAAGGACCTCCTTGTGATTCCCCCTGACACCCAGTTGCCGCCGGATGGGGTCCTCACACGTTGAGGAGCTCGTCGAGGTATACTTTGAGGAGCTCGTCGAGGTATCGGTTTATCTCTTTGTGTCCGTAGGCCAGTGTATTGACCCCTTTTTCAGCTATCCAGCGCTTGGAGTCGAAGGGGGAGAGTGACACCTTGTTCAGATGTTGCCCATAAAGTGGTGGCGCTCTGACCGCAGGACATCCATGCCATAGCGAAAGGATTATTTTTCAAAGAGGACCTCCTTGTACTGTTCGTGCCTGATGTGTTTCTTCATGGTGGTCTTTTTTACTTCCTTCGCCTTTCTAATGTTTCTTCCCCCCCCCACCTCGAAAATACTGTACATCTTCGGGCGCAGCCCGACGTACTCAGCGATTGGGCGCCCAGCACACTGATTCTTCATTTTTCCCAGAACCTTCTTGTTCACCATGTTGTGTAGAGGATGGGCCTGGGGAAAATCTGACGTGTCGTAGAGGTCCGTATGCTGGACCATATCATTATACACATCCTCAGTCTTGATCTCAAGGAGCAGGTTGTCCGTGTCAGTATAGAGGAGCTGGCAGTGTCCTCCATATTGAGCCTTTATCTGGTTGTAATAGAAGCTGTACATCAGGTACTTTGAAAGATCGAGGACACTCATCCCGACATAAACAGGTCGGTTGAGAACCAGGCGACTTTTGTCCATCTTTACTGCCGCAAGGTGTTCATCAAATATGATGGCTCTGGCAAAGGCTGGCTGGGCTATCAGGCGGTGCAGCGTGTCTTCCTCATTTTTACGCACCAGCTTGACATCAACCCGCTTGCGGAGGTTTTCCATGGTCTTTCCAAAGACTGAGTTGTTCATCAGCTTGTACAGGTCCTTTTCAAAGCCACTCGTAGCCCTCTTCCGAAGTTCAGTGTTCATCCTGATATAGGGCTCCATCCAGGGGCTCTGCTCAAATGCCAAGGCCCGGGGAATCTTCGTAAGGCGCATGCCCAGTGACAGGTAAAGTTGCAGGTTGCGGTAGTGAAGCACATAGCGTTCCTTGCTGCGGAGGTTAGACACCAGCTTCTCAACCTCGGTAGGCGCCACCCCAACTCCAAGAGATTGTGTTGGTACTCTGACATCCACTCTTTCTTGACCTGCATGCGCTCCGGTGCCAGCGGATATGCATTGTATGCCTCATGTAGCTACTCTGGATTTTCGAGGTCTACCTCCAGGATATAGCCCTCTGGGCTGTTGGCCGGGTGGCCAGCTGTGCTTGCAGCTAGGCCCTCGCGACCATCTACCCATTGAAAACCGCTCGTGGGCAGAGACTTACTCATAGCCCAAATGTAGAGGTTATTTGCATCAAGATAGAGGATGTGACTGTTCGGCTTTTCTGGGTTATAGCACTCGACTCGTGGGTTATTGGCCTTTGCATAGCACTTTGTGACCCTGGAGATACCTCCTCGCAGGCCCGTCTCAATGAACAAGTGCGTGTCATAGTTTGCAAGCAGCTCAAGCTCAACTCCTGTTTTTGTAAGCAGGGCATCCCAAGAGAGGCTAGGGCTCGTATAGTAGTGAGCGGGGTCTAGGTCAAACTGATACAGGCAGGTCATCCAAAATGTCTCAAAGACATCTGCCAGCAGTAAGACATCAGTGCGGTTATAGAGGTCGTGATTGTCCCCAAGGGTTTCGCAGTCAAAGACCTTCCGGACCTTTTGCGCCTGGACATAGTGTCTCCGAAAGCACGGTATAAAAGGCCTTTTTTGGGAAGGGGGGTAGTTCGGGCTCCGCAAAGCGCTCCCAGGAGTCCATATACTCGTAGGGATAGATGCCCTTTTGCATCAAAAGCTCTCGCCGCTGTTAGTTGGGTTCATACTGGGCTGTCATCTGAAATGCATCTGGTTGGCTAGCCCTCACCAGCTTATCGAGTGATGCCAAAAGGAACTGAGCACTTTCGATAAAGCGGAGCTGCCCCAGAGAGGAGGTGGTGTACTTCTCTGTGTTGTTAGGGATACAGGATATGCTGCCCCTTACCTTTGAGATTGCCTGCATCAGCAGGTGGTAATCATAGGCCCGTAGATTGTGAAAGACTACTGGAATGGCTGTGGTTTGGGGTCTTTGCCGCAGTTTCAGGTTACACGCGTTGTGTGCAGTACCCCTTTTTTCCGTTGATGTGGCAGTGGTCACAGACAGAGTTACCCTCAAGTGACTTTTAACATACATGGCTGATTGAAGCACTGTTGTCTGCCTGCAGGTCCTCCAGGGTCATTAAAATGGCTTTCGGGTTAGCTAGCACCGTCTTAATCTTCCGCTCCTCTTCTTGGAGAGCTCTTGAGAAGTGCTCTGCAGCATTTAGCTCGCTGTACTCCACAGGAGGCTCGGTTTGCACTTCGCACCTCACCACGATATAGCAGTAGCTGCATGCTTCGTGGTGCTTTGGGTGTTGCTTTTTGTAGGGCGATGCCAGCAAGTATTGGTCCTTTAGGCTGTTTGGCAATTTTCTTTGGAAAAACTGGAGAAATACTTCAAACAGGACTTTCAAATGTGATTTCTATTAGTTTTCTTTTGTGAAAATTCGTTTTTCTTTTATTTCGCTCATTTCAAATATTTTCTTTTCAGACAGAAGAGGTCTGTCATGATTGTTTTACACGCTACCCGAATTGTACCCTTTTCGGTGGTTTTGTTATTAAGTGACAAACAATTTATTAAATGATGTCAGACACAAGAAAATATCACTTTCGTCGTCTGCTAGTATAATTTGCGAGCTGCCGGCACACTGAAGGCTGCTGTGCATGCGCAACTGCAAAACGAACTGTCCACACGGCCTATGGCAGTGAAACACACTTGTGTTGCACTCTCAATGCCACCCAAAGTTACGTTCCTCTCCACCTTCAACATATCAAACTCTATTTCAGAACGAATCTCACAATTATTTTGACCAGCTAAAAATACAATTTTAAGTTTAAGCATTTTCTAAGATATAAATGTGCAATATTGTGCATTTTCTGCACGTCCTCAAAACTGCGCCACAACGATGCCAGTTACACGTACCTTCATCATGCTATATGCGTGCCAATTGTACCTTTCTCCCATGTATCTACCAAACATAAACACAAAATTTGACCTCGCGTGTTTCCGAAATCAGCCCAGTTGAAAAGAAATTATGCCTAGGCCCCCTACCTCTTATTTCTGTCGTGCTGATTTTCGTCAGATAAATTCAGGGTATGTTGATTTTGGGGTGGCCAATCCACCTCCAATCTGATGTAGAAAAATTTCAAGCCCTTTCCCTTAAAATTTGATATGCTATTGTTATATGTTACATGCCGAAAAATGGAAATATGTTACTTTGCTTCATCTACAAGGAAAGAAACAGACATTTTCGTCCTCGTTGAGGTTAGGTGAGTATAAATCAGAAATAGACCTTTAGTAAGAGACTGTACGGGGAATACATATGCCACTCACAGACGTTTAATGCAGACTGCTATAGTTGCCAATTTTAGAAACGTTTGACACTCGGAACTATCAGAATTGACTACATCTGGTTCTTTTAAATGTAAACCAGCGATCAACAAATTGTGTGTTTGACGGTGTAGTTTCGTTGTTTCCTCCAACAATGGAGGAAGGAAAGCAGTGTTTCCACATTTTTTGCACTGATCCAACCAAGCTCTCCTGTGCTGAATGACTGTGTTTTGGGGCCACTTTTTCTGCTCCTTCTTGTTAAAACACCCGGGTCTTTTGACGACTTTACTGTCCGCAGCACTCGTCGGCATTAATCTGATGGAGACCGGATCCCCGCGATACAACGTCACGGATGTTTCCACAACAAAGTCAACTTAAACTCATTATGAGTGTGACTCTACTGTAATGCAAGGAAGACTACAAGGCGTAGATTGAACCTCCACCGTGACCAAAGAGATTTTTTGCCAATTCTGTTTGGCAACAGAAATACGTAATTAGCGTGATCATTGGCATGAAGAATGTTTGACATCTTTTTGAGGAACGTGCACTGAACGGTGCACTTTTTCAAATTGTTGAAAATTGACCAAGCATTTCTGGACAAGTGAGGGCGCTTTTGCTTTGACGTAAATCCAGGAAGACGTGGTTCAGGTCGCCTGTTTTCGTGTTCAAATTGTGAATCCCAAATTTGCTATCTGGGAACATTTCTGTAAAAGGACTTTTGCTGGTTTGTTTCCGAGTACTTATAAAGCAATAAATTGCCAAAGAAAATAAAATCTCCCATAGCAGTGCTTTAAAAAAATGTAGAAATTTCCTGCGCACAAATGGGTGCAACATTGAGATTCAGTGCCTTGGCTTTAGTTCTGCTCATGAATATGCTATTATTAGCATAAAAACCGAAGAAATCAAAATATGGGTTAAAATTGCAAAACAAAAATTTAAAATAAGGTTTATTGAAACCCAAAGATGCGATTTCAATGGATTAAGTAAAATTTATAAAAAAAATTCCATTTCCTGTTTCCTTTAAACATTCAATCCACTTGCTGCCGGCCAGGTACATTTCAAAATGCAGTGCACACCTACGGGCGGTTTCAAGAATTTCAGTTTTCGAAAGTCTTCAAAAGTTCATCATTTCATATAATGGACGTTTTCATCCACACGAATGGCTCTTTGGTGTCTACTCTAAGATGACAGGTAACTTTGATTGACTCCTGAATATTCAGCCAGGACAGCGGCCCTGTAAAGAGAGCCCAGAATTGTGAGGTGTTGCGTTATTTCCTTTGTAATTGTAATTTCCTTTGTAATTGGTGGCGTCTTATCAAACGCAGCTGGATTAGCATGCCGCGGTGCTTTGTCGCTCATCAATAGGGCCCTGGAGCACTTTTGTCCGCAGTGCTAATCCGCGGGCGCGCTAAGCCCTACTGTTTAAAAACAGTGACGGATTACCTTCAACAACTGCAAGCCGAAAAATGAAGGCAATTCCCAGCAGCAGGTCTCTATTTCCGAGACGGTCTTTCGTTACCCGGACCAGCTCTTTTGTCTCATTTCCGGCAACCCAGTTTTGATCCGGTTCCCGGCAAGTGGTTTTGATGAAAATGTAGTTCAAAAAGTATTACCAAAATTTCAACAATTTTTTACAAATTCAAATGAACATACGTGTATTTCTATGAAGTTCGATCAAATTTGTCAGTTACCTAAATCAAGGTAAATTTGTGCGAAAGATATTACAAAAACCACGATTGACTGTTTTTTAATCTCCTGGCAAGTAAAACTCAGGTCACTTGATGATCCATGGAGCACTCCATTTTCCCTTGGCTTCGCTTCCGGAATCACAGAGCAGAGCAAGACAATATCTATTTTGCCCCCCCCCAAAAAAAAAACCGGCTAACGCCACCGATGAAGACAAGTACCACAAACTACATGTATGTTGTTTCAGAGTTGGTTCGTTTAGTAGCAACCAATTGAGAAACTGACACACTATGCAAACTGATGTCCAGGGTACACACTTTATTAATCACAGCAAAGTGTAAATCTATTGAAAGAGCGTTGTTTCTGGAATTCACGGAGGTGACGACTGTGTCAATGAAGGTAAGCTCGAGGTACCTGTAGCACCCTTTCAATTTTTTCTCACCTGTTGGTGAGGTTGTTTCAACAATTTAGTCTTCCGAAAGACAAGCAACCTATTGTCCTTCAATGATGTCATTCCTCCACAATGCACCCTTTTGGCTTATAGCAATAACATGAATTGACGAATTACAATGAAACAACTCCTATGAGTAGAGTTAAGAAAAGGTACTCATTCTATTATCGAAGTACAAGTTATCCCAACATTTTGTATTAAGGTGCAAGCATTACCATTAATTGGGTTACATAATAAAGAGTAGCAGGCAGAGAGATGAAGTCGGTCCAGTTATTTTCATTTTATAAGTGACTGCGAACTGTTGCTTACGATCCCATAACTTCACATTAACCACCAGCTTAAGACCAAACAACTGTTATGACCAAATAATGGAACAAACAAAAAATACTGAACGGTGGCGAAATCACCTGCAAAATTTTTCTGGAACAGTATTTTGAATCGCCTGAGACTTCCAAGATCTTTGCACACGGCACATGATTTATATATGCATGTGCATGTATACTTCAAATTGCCGCTGGCATATCCGAACTGTTTCAATGTAATGTTGCAGCTATAAAACTCATCCCCTTAATTACATGTAGCTAAAGAGGAGAACGCTGCATCTTTTGTGTGTGACATTGTCAGAACTTACCTTTATACCGTGTCGAATCTTCCAGAGGTTTTTAAAAATGTTTTGTGGTTGACAATATTTTCATGAAATGCATTTCTCAAAAAAGTTATTTTTTCAAAGACAGGTGGGCCAGAAGTATTTCTTTTCCCTACTGCCTCCCTCAATGCGGTCAACATGAGAGAGTAAAAACCCAAATACCTAAACAAAAATCCTTTGTCGGAATGAAACAGAACTTTAATTAGCAGATGAACTCAAAATGAATGTCTCTTTATGCTTACCATAGAACGGCAAAGATCTTGAGGAACACCCCACTCTACCAACCAAGAAGAGGTTTTACAAACTTGGCTCTTCAAGGAGTTAGCCGCATCAAAAATATTAGACTTTTCAACAAATCTCTTAGTTTTTTGTGCTGAAAATACTGACACCGACAAGAGCATGACCCAAGTACTAACTCTTAAAGCTATACATGCAGTTAAAGAAAATATGCTTTTAAACTAAACCATCACCTAGTAACCAGCAGATTAGATTATTAACGCTGATTACTTGTGGAGACTGCAGCAAACTCAGGTTCAAGCTGCAGGGAACTCCACCAAGAGAGCTTCTCCAGGCTCCAGCTTCAGCCCATCCATGGAGATTTCCCCTTCCTTGCCGCTGCTGCTGACAACAATGGTTCCCGTCTCGGGGACATTGGTGGTGTCGGCGGTGTGGAAATTCTCCATGACCTTGTCCGTGCCAACATTCATGGCCACGAGGTAGAAGGGCCACTCTGGGTAGGCGCGAACGTACGAGATGAGACTGGTTGAGGTCACCACCTTAGTAAAGTTTCCTGCTACAATGGATGGCTTGGAGTGGTACTCTACCAGGGTGCTAAACTGATTCAGAGTGGACCCCTCATCCTTCTGTTGCACCTGTGCAAATATAATTGAAATAAACATACACATTGTGAAAGTTTATCAAGAACACTTTCACTGGCTTTGGAAAGGTTTTCAGAGTGATCAGTCCAATGAATGGACCTGAGATATAATGTCGAGCTTTGTTTTGATGGCACACCTACCGCAATACTGATATTTCTATTGAGTACTGGCAACCAGGTAGAGTTTCCAGAGGTGAAATTGCCAAACTCCGAGTCATTCCATAGTAGAGGAGCACGCTCTGCATCTCGAGACAACTCCATCCATTTGCTCTGTGAAATGGTGCCAAAAGAACTAATATAAAGTATCCTCATCATGAATTCTCGATCTATAGGAACTCTCTAAGCAAGAACACAATCACACTGGTCAAGAGTGTATTGCTTTTAAATAAGTATTTAAAGTCATTTTGCTGTGAAGCTAATGTGTCCTTGAAAGAGCACAGTCATCTTACATTGTATCTTTTGCCCTTCACATAAATTTGCGAGCACTTTATACTCGGTATTGTCCTGGGGTTGTAAAACAATTTACAAGCTTACTCGGGTGAGACTCAACCTACAACCTCTTGCTTAAATACAGAGATGCCAACTTGTCAAAATCCAAAAGTGTAACCTTTCGCACAATACCAAATTCCTTACAACTTTCAACAGAAAAACATTCAAACCCTAAGAGTGGAAATTTAGAGTAAAAGTCATGACTTATGAGGCCAGAAAAGAGGGCCAAAACATACAAATACAATCACCACAAAATATTGACAAAACAGAAAGTACCAACCTACCAACCCAATTTTTGAGAGGCATGTAATCAAACGCACAAGTCTTCTTTTCTTGGCGTGACTAATGTATTTTTTTGTTTTAGCTTGCTCCTCGCAAGGTGTCATAAGATCCAGCGTGGGCAAAATTTATCATGTTAGTTACATGTGTTCCCTAGGCCATAAGCTTCTCCACAAGAATGGCCCGGTTTTTTGGTATATTTGTCCTTGAATTCCTGCTCACTTGTTGCCATTGTGCAAAGCAAGTCCAGTTGCTCACCAAAAACCAACAAATAAACTCCTCCATATATAATCTCCCATCCTTGTCAACTCATGATTCATCATGTTCAACACGATAATGCAAATGTGCGTGTCACAATAGCAATGTACATGTACAGCACTGTACATATGTACACGTCTACATGTACAATGCATGGACGTACACAATCACATTGCAAATGAAGTGCAATCATGCCTATTCGCCTCAAGTTCATCATACCGTTAACTGGGGCATGTGGATGGTTAAACATCACTGGTTTCTACCACTACTTACGCAGCTTGTACACACAAACTGCGCAATGCCAGCGACACATTTCTGATGTGCACATTGCAAGGCCGGCTCCAGGCTACCTTAAATAGAGTTTTATACACAACTGTATGGTTTTGTACCTTGTAGTAATCGTAAAAACAAATTGTAAACATTATGCATAAAGTGTACGAGTTGGCATCTCTGTTAATAGCAAAAAAATTACATCTTTCACAAAGAGAAGAAGGGTTTGAGCATTTCCAATGAAGGGCCAAAAATTGCCACCAAAAACACAAGCATTAAGTGGCTTTGAAAAGCTTACCTCGAACCTTCGAGCAACTGGGTCAACCACATCATCGAAGGAAGCAATTTCAATGTCTTCCATTCCCAACTCTTCACCGTAGTAAGTTATTGGGGTACCTGGCAAGGTGTAGAGCAGCATATTCAAGGCCTGGACATAGGTCTCACCGACCCGACTTCCAATACGCTTGATATCGTGGCTGCCAAGCTGAGGAATAAAACAAGATGAATCATTGCCACTTTCATTAATGTGTTTGGTTTCTTATCCTTGAAAAAGGTTATATGCCAGTTTTTAATATCTCTCTGCATGCATCGTTGCATGCCTATGGTCAAGTAACAAGAGCTCGAAGGGTTGAAAACAAGGCCTGCATTTAATGTCATATCCTGCTTCACTCACGAGGGCTCAGCCTAGCTTACATGTCTGCATTCGAGAGACAGTTTATCCATCTACAGTTTAACCTCAGCAATTCCTTTAATCTTTGTTCTATCTTCGAGTCCCCTCCCTTACACCAAATTACCACACAACTGTGAGCACACAGCTGTGGTGGTCACATTTCATGAAGCACTCAATCCAATCTGTTAATGTGATTGACAGTCTGATGCCACACCAAAACCAGATTCACCAGTTCCCCCTTCTCAGACACATCCCTCAGCAGTACTTTGTACCCACCGCCCAAGTGTTCCAACGACTCTCTATGCCAGCCATCTTCTTGGCTTCTATGAAGTCGTCAACAGCCTTCATTATCTTCTCCCCGTCTAGTCGGCCATCCAACACCTCCACAAGACCCAAGTTGAAGGGGTAGTCAGCCAGATAGGAGTCATTCTTTCCATACTGCATGATTACCAGGTCCACATCATACTGAGACTGGGTCACCATCAGCCTGACATGGGAAAAAAAGGACACTTTTAGAAAATAACAAATGAGCTAAGAAACTAATACACCTCCACTGGAAACACAAAAACGAGCTTTCACAAAACTACCCAAAACCTATCGCATCACATCTTATCAAATTCCAAACTGGTTACCCGGTGTTGATAAAGGCAGCACTTTAAATCAAAAGAAGATAACAGAGTAAAAATCTTATGAAATAAGGGCAGTGGTCCCACCTGTACTTGCCCAAGTAGCTCTGAGTGTGCAGCAAGGAACGCCAGCCCTTCAAGATTTTGACCAACATCTCACTTGCAATGGCATCCTCGCTCATTCTATAATACTGCGGAACAAGGTAAAAAGTAAGAAGTAAACTGAAAATGTTTCAATTGAAGCAATGAGTGAAGTTTTATCAAACCGTCTTCAGAGCCAATTCAGTTTTCAGATTAGTCAATGAAAACTTCTGAAAATGACAACCAAGCAACAAATTAACCCCTGATATCTAGAGGGCACACTCACTGGATTAGAGTCACCGCCAGGTGTCTGGGAAGCAGGCTCTGGTTCCGGAGCTGGAGTGGGTTGGTCGGCTGGCTGTCCAACAGGCTCCCCACCTGCTGCCCCTGTGGTCATCATAGGACCAGCTGCTGCTCCTGATGTAGATGTCACAGCGGCAGGTGCAGCGGGTGTTGCTGCAGCAGGTGCAGCGGGTGTCGGTGCAGCAGGCGCAGCGGGTGTCGCTGCAGCAGGCGTCTCCACTCCAGACGTTGCAGTTGCTGTTTCCAAAAATTCAGAAATTGCAAAAAGTACTTGATACCAATATTACCAAGGAAATTATCAAGAATGCAATTTTTACTGACATCACAGAGCAGAGTATGCAATGCTGACGTATCAGATGTTACTTTCAATAAAAAACTTCTGAAGCTTACACTTCTTTGAGCCAACAATAAACTTTAACAGGCAAAAAGTTTACAAGAGCTGCAAATTTACAAAAACCTAGGAAAAGAAGCAACAACGCTCCAAGTAAAATACAACTCCATGCTAAAGATACCAAAAATGAGAGGTGGCCTCTAATTGAAGTCTACAAAATGGCTGAAACTTACGGTCAGCTTGTCTACGACGTCTCGTACTGTCCCCTGGAACAAGAACATTTTTATATAATTGTGGCTCCACCACATACTCCACGTTGGTGAACACAAAGCCATCAATCTTGCGGTTCAGCCAGAAATCCATAGCATCCTGAAGGGGGAGCCAAATGCAATCAAGATTTTCAGTCCTTGTGATGTAACAATGTAAATGTAATCCAAGTAACAAGAGTCTGACAAGTTGGAATGAAGCATAAGGCCCTTCAAAGATGATTGGAAATTTAACAGTTTCAACCATAACAAGTTGAAAAAGGAACCACAAACAATTTTCATCTGATTAAATTTGCTTTTTATGGGGCACTCTCTGAAAAGCTCTCGTGGTCATTTTGAAGGCTCTTGTAATTTTGTTTCCAAAAACAAGACTGAACTGTGAAGTCCAAAAAAATGAACAAAAACATTTTCTCCTCAGTAACTTCCGATTATTAACAGCACACAATATTTAAGACAGCACAATATATTTGCAGACACTGTACATGAAAGATGCTCAACTCCTCCACTTCTCTCTTAAACTGGTACATACACGTCAAGACTTGCACAGACCAAAATCACAATCACACAAAAACAAGGTTTCACAGAAAGTAGTGGTAACTTCCGAGGAAGTAGTCTTAATGCCTTTAGGATGACTTACGAGCATTGTCTTGTTCACTGCTTCACTGTAGTAATTCAGATCCGGCTGGGAAGATAAGAACCGATGGTAATAGAACTGGCCTCGCTCAGCCACATATGTCCAAGCTGACTCCCCATAGGCATTTTGCTGCATGAAAACAAATTCATTAATATTACACAATTGAAATGTGACCAGTTCATGATTACTGTTGGCAATTAGCCAAGCTCTCTGGAAATCCAATCTAACAGCTGCAGTCCAGCACTTGTCAATCAAGGGCCTATGGAGAAGGAGATGTTAGTTTTACAGGAAGGCAGAGGGCAAGCAGGAAAAACTTGGATCGGGTAGACTCTTTACGGAGTAGGATGGAATATCGAAACTAATCCCCACTGTCCCTGTGGGAACTTTTGTTCTTGGTTCCCTGAACTGGTTTGATATGTTATCCACTTATAAAAACTATAAGCTTGAGTGGTTTTACTTTCACTGCTTGGCATGAAAGAGGTTTTGTACTACGCTTCTGAGACATTTCAAAAGAAATGCAAACCCTGTATTCATGTTAAGATGGCATAATTTGGGTTTTCTAGTCTTATCTGATACCAACAAGCAACTTCGCTGTATAAACTCCGGCTAAGTCTGCACTGTCAGGACTCAAGAAACTATGACAACTTACGCGAATGCTGATGTATTGCCACATACATTATGATTCCTTGCACTAATTCAATGGTTTTGATGTACCCTGGTTTATTTCTACCTCTACATGTACGGTCGATCCCCACAAATTCGTTCTCGTTTATTATCCTGCAAATTCGATAATTGATCATGTGCCCTAGGGAGGAAGAAAGGAAGGCAAGCCACTTGCATATCACATCACGACTAGACAGTGCAGTACGTACGTGTACGTGATACAGTTTCGGTACAGAAAACATACATTTATCCACACACACTTTGGTTAAGTTCGTTCTATATGGTCTGGATACCAGATCCGATGATTCTGACTACCCGACAAATCATTATCAAGGGTCGTCCGGGAATCTTACGTTCAATAAGGCAACTTGTCACTTGACACTTTTTGGCAACTGCGGCAAGGGAAACGGACGGACGGACGGACGGATGGATGCGGAGTCAACACAGTACATGCAGTATGCGGTTCGTAAGTGTGATACCACTTCAGTTTAAACCATGCCCACTGCATAAGATACACGGCCATCGCAGGTACGTTAGTTCGCGGTAAATTGCCATTGTTTTTCTTTTGATTTCACGTGTCATTCTGAAAGACTCTTCAACAAAAATCTGCAGCCTGAAAAGGCTGAATTTAACATACCTTTATGTATTTTGTGTCTTAACTCCTTACTTTCAATCGTCTGATTGTAATAAGAATTGAAACTGACACATGCAGCCTCGTTTTCAAATGCGGAAGAGCGCAGATCGACGCTTACAGTGTTGTGTTGGGATCCCTCTATACCGAAGCACAATTTTTTGTAATGCCAACTTACACAAAGGAATTTTTGTGGCTTTGTGGAAAAAGGACAGAGAAAAACCACACTGATATGTACGAAATGAGGACTTATAAATGCCGACTTAGAAACGAAATTTTCAATGGAAATACATTACAGACGATCAGGACTTTTGTCAAGCGGCTGACTTGGATGATATGACAGGTTACGCTATGTCGACTTAGTCCGAGTTTACTGTATTTCCTTCAAATGGTTATTTTCCAATGTCAGTTAAAATATTCTGGAAAAGCTCATTCCTAAGGGCTTGGACTGAAATTCACAGCAATACAAATACCACAACTGTTTCAAAGCTGATGTCCATTCTCACAGAATAGAATAAGTTTGTTAATTTTACATTCTGCAAGAAAAACTACCAAATGTTAAGCCCTTATCAGACAGGCTTAAAGTCAGGAGTGTCTTCTTACCCAATTATTTGGTGGGTCTTGGCCAGTGCCTCCTGTCCCATTGGCCCAGACATAGTAGTCACTGTACTTGTTGTCCCGTCCCTTCTTGCTCTCTACAAACCAGGGGTGCTTGTCACTGGAGTGGTTGGGAACAAACTCCAGAATCAGCTTCATCTCTGTCATGGGAAGAATGGAAATGAGAAATCAATTCAATTTTGGGTTTGTATATGAAAATGTTCCACTCATAAAAGAAAAAAATACAATTGGCGTTATAGATTTAGATTTGCTTTTAGGAGCGAGTGGTAAATATCTTGACACAGGAATTGGACATGCAAAGCTGGTTAACAGGGTGTATTCCTTCGAATATCATTGTCTACCTCTGCCATGGCAGGCTTTTTTTTAACTAGTCACTGCTGGTTTTTACATCAACACCACAGCTACATGTACGTACCCCACAAATTAAGAGCAAAGTCACCTGCACATGTTTTGTTTTTAAAAAGCCCTACTTCATGCACGTACTCTAGGCAGCAGGGCAAGTGTTTTTATCCATCCCACTTTCTTTATCCCATCCACAATAACTCAACAGTTTAACATGTTCATTAAAAATGTTAAAACGTTAATGCATTGTCTCCTGCATTGCCAATGCCATTCAAATGGTCCAGAGAGAAATTGTATTTAATCTCATGTACGTATGTATGTGCAGCAATTAAACAGGATGAAATCTGATGTCCAACTATCAATTGAAACACTTCCTTGTAGAAACTTCCCGCTACAGCACTTACAGTGAGCAACAAATGCAATCAGCATTTACGCCAAGTGAAACAGTTGGAGTGAAAAATTTAACTATATACATGTACTAGGACGCCTTTAAACATTTCCATTGTATTCATACCTGCTTTACACCTGTTTTTAAAAGCCTACCCTGGTTCACTTCAACCTCATTTAGTAGACGCTACTTAAAATTAGTTATCACTTACTATACTCCTTATAATACTTAGAATAATCAACAGAACAAGTTTTACTTCACAGATATGCAACAACTCTGCATACAATGGGTAACTGAACAATGCAGGCCTTCCTGTTCAATCCGACCAGAACCAGATACAATGTGTGATTATATTACAGAGCTGCCATTGTGTTCAGTTTGGTAACCTACCCATGTGATAAGCTATCTCTAATAGTTCAATGTAAGGCTAACAAATTGCAAAATACAAGAGTTCACATTACTTTAAAGACCCCAGTTCCATATACATGTACAGTCAAACACACAGCACTGCTAATACAAGGTTTTAATTAATACAAGGGCAATTTGAAGTTCCAAGTCTTTGTTTTTCTTTGTTTTCTATTACTAATAATGCAAGGTACATACTGCTGAAGTCCCAAGGACCTTGTTATTACAGTGTTCCACTGTAACCATCTTAACTGACGGGTACCCTGACAAAAAGCTCACCACTACCCCACAATTTGTCATTTCTATACTGATAAATTGCAACAGTCATCCTAAGGGAATCCAATTATTGGCTACATCCTTTTTGTAATACCAGACTTATGGACCATGTCCAACATCCTGTTTTTCAAAAACTGTTCTGAATTTTCTGGGAAAATTTCATTGAAAGCACATATCAGTATGTACATGAACTACAAAGCTTTTGGGGTAAGAAAGCATATGTTTGTTACAGGAATTTGAACAAATCTGAACTGGATAACATGTGAAGGCAGAGTAAGTCTGATAATAAATTTTGTAACAAAAATAAAGGCATGGGTCAGAAGTTTTAGAAATTCAACAGCACACTGTTATTATTGTAAGCAAAAAAATCCCTGAGGAAACATGATGTATTGATGTTGAGCTTAAACAGTGTTGAAGGTTAGGGTAGGATGTTACATATGTAGTGGAGGGGGGAGAAAATGGACTGGATGAACAAAATGACCAACCTTTTTCCAGCAAAGCAACGACCAACTCGTCAAATTGGGTCAGGTTACCAAGCAAGGGGTCCACATTAGTGAAGTTGACAATGTCATAGCCAATGTCTGTGGTCTCGTTGGACTGCTCAAAGATGGAGTTTAAGTACAGAATTTTGATGCCAATGCTATCCAGGTAGTCCAAGTTTTGGATAATCCCTGAAATCACACAAGAAATCAAATGAAACAGAAAGATTAATTTATTAAATAAGAAGTTGCGTGCAATATATACCAACATATTTCCTTTACACTACATTGGGGGCAAGTCCAGTAATAATCCCCATAACCCTGCTTCTTTTTTTTTCCAAGCAATTTATTCCAGGCACTGGAATAATATGAATCCTGAACCAACAGGGGTCTTTTCATCAGTGCCACTCAAAGGATTAAGCTTGATTCTCTTCACTGCATGCCAGCTACACAGCAGGGGGCAAAATCCTTCGTGCACACCAAATACCATGCCTGCAGGTTTAACCTTTTACTATGCAGTAAGAAATTCAGATGAGGTAAATGCCAAATAGGCAGTGCATGAAAGGAATGTTTAGTTCCTTGAAAAGCCATGTATGGTATATGTCTGCATACCCCCATAAATTTTGCTCTGAGGGTATTTAACTTAATACAGGACTTCCTGTATGACAAGATTGCTGGTATGAATTAATGACTGGTCATGTGTACATGGTTCCTATATTCACAGCAAGTACATGCCTCCAAAAGTGAATTGGCAATTATCTTTCATTGACAAAACTGAAGCTGGGAAGTGTCCTTTGCATACAAGAGTTCAAACATGAGGAACAAACATGATTAAATAGCACCTAGTTCTTACATGGACATCTGCCCAAGTTGGCTGTAAACATTAGCTTTGTTCTCTTCCTTTTAACTATTCACAGTTATGTATAACAAAGGACAATTTGTATCCATGTACAAGTACACTGCACAAATAATGCTGAAATCGCAAGATTGAACATTTTGTTATGGGATAAAAACAAAGGCTATGAGACTGGTCTGAAATACTGTGAGTGCTTTTCTCGTAAATGCTTTAATATTTTCCCTAATAAATATGGCTTTTCAGGACAAATTACTTTCTGATGGCCAAGAAACATCTGCAAGGGAATACTAGTGGCATCTGTGTATGAAGTAGAATATTTATTTATTGGTAACTCAACTTTCCTGTGTAGAACAGTGTCATATTTCACTAAAATTTGCCAATTTACTATACATGTAAAAGTGGGGAAAACAATCGGAAAAAATTTGTTTTGGCCTCTGGTCTACCCCAAATTGTCAAATTCTGTCCTTATTTACATTTTTCTATTAAAAGCATAACAGGAGTACATCATAAAGGCTTTTTATTGTCAAGGTTGTTGAGGTAACTGAATAATTTGAAAGTACTTGGTAGAAATTCCAAATGAATTCTCCACCAGGGTGATTACCAAGGCAGCCTTCAAAAGAGTGGCCACCAATTTGATTTCAGAGGGTTACTGCAATATACCTGTAGTTTGTACCTGTGACTGGGAAAGTATAAGTGTTCATCTGCTAAATTCAGGCTTCGATCTTTACAGCGGGCACCAGCGGCCACTGCCGCGATGCCCCAGTGAATTGCCGTGATGCCCTTTAAAAATGGCGCATACCTTTCGGCCACTTGGCCACGGCGATGTGCCCCTCATCAATGATCAATACTAGGCCAACGTGTATTTAACGTTTCAAGTTACTTTCTAGTTACTGTTTAGCGATAGCGTTTCTGTCAATGTCCAGCCAGCCGCACGAGCACTATTTTTTTTTCACGGACTGGTTTCGCATCGCCCTGTGGACAACATGGTATGGCAACCATACCAACGTAGTTGAGTTGTGTGACTCTAAAAACATGGCACCAGACTACTTTTATACATAGGCTGATAACAAGTCGTGGTGCAGAATTACACATTCTGCACTGATTGCATTCTGTACACTGCACATATTGAGACCGAGTCACTATTTTGGGGGATTGTGGACGGGAAAATGACACAATCTATTTTTCCTTGCTATTTTACTGGTATTAACGTGGGCGCTGGGCATGACAGTGGGCTTCTATTGGATAGATGTTTGTGACTCAGTGACCGACTTGCTTGAATTGCATTGTTTGTAATTACAGTGATTTTTGAAATGCAGTGTTGCCTTTATGGCATCATGAAAAGTAATAAGACATAACACTAAATTAAAAGTTAAGACTGTATTGTATTTTATTTTTACAATTCAAGCAGACTGCTCGGCATGTGAACAGAGACAATGAAAATTGCAGGTTGAAAGTTTAAATTGAAGGAAAGTCTGTTGAAGTCACCAACAAGCATAAGCAAAAGTTTCAACGTGGCCTTGGTGCCCTTTCAGTTGGCCTTGATGCCCTTTGGTTTTTGGGAGCATTCAAGGCCAAGTGGCCTTGACCCTCTGAAGTACTTTAAGGTTGAAGCCTGTAAATTACAATGTTTACACTTTACACGCATGACACAAGGTGAATAATAATTAATTTGATGAATAGAGCACACAATATTTATGATATACAAGTTCAAGATAAAGTTTAAAGCTGAAAGAAGTGAAAACAATAATTAACTTCAGTCATTCATCGGCTTTCTCTGACAAGTATACCAATATAATTATTCTTCTGACGTCAATCAATAAATTTGCACAATTAATAAATAACTGGAGAGCCATTGGTTATTACGCGCATTGACATTACACTGAGACAGATGGTGGAGCTAAGGTGTTGCATCATTCTGATCCGCGTGTTTTTGTCACGGGTACTCAGCTCAACAAACTGGCCCATAGGAAAGCCTCGGGCACCAGTGCAGACCACGGGCGAGAAAGCCCCTCATCACTTGTCCAATGCGTGAACATTGAAGTACATGTACTGTATACTGTACGTGTACTGTACATGTGCGAAGTAAGTGAAGTCAACAATTTTGTCACGAAAATATCGGCATGATCAGGAGCCTTCTGCCACTGACTTTACAAAATAAAGTACGCACATGTGTGTACAGACTATTTCCGCATCATATGTGTCAAATTCATCGTTAAAAGGCAAAATGAAAACCGAAAGAAAATAAAACAATGGAGGAATAAATATTTAAAACCGAGGCTTTGACCTAGGCCTAATGCCTAGTACTAGATCATGTTGTAGAAGAGGTCATCAAATTCAACACTCAACTGCTCAATAGTTTAGCTAACCCCCAAAATGTATTTTGATGGGATCAGAAGTAATTTAGACCTTTTTCAACTATTACAAAAACGTACCTTTGATATCTCCAACACCATCCCCATTTGAGTCGCGGAATGAACGCGGGAAGATTTGGTAGACGGCGTTCTTTTCCCACCATGCGACATCCGGACAGCGCGGTACTTTGACTACAATCACGATGGCTGCGATCAGCATTGCCAACCAAGCGACCCAGAAAAGAATCAGGAGGATATTGCGGGTCCAATTCCATGCTGGTGTGTTGGCCACTTTCAGCAACTCTTCCTTGCCGAGGCCGGTCCATTCGCTGGACGCCTCCTCCTGCATTTGCCCGGGTTTCTCCGGGACATTGCCTTTCTCCAAGTCGGCCTTCTCCGGGTCGGTTGTCGGCGCCATTTCGTACTCGTAGTTAGCTTTTCTGCTGTCTCCCATCGTGCTGGCCTTATATACTCGGATCCTTGCCTATAAAATCAAGAAATAGGATCTTCCTGCTGAGAGCAGAGTCAAGATGACTAACATATGCTACCGTCAATCTTATTTTTCAGACAGGGTTAAGCTGAGTCAGTAAGTTCACGACTCGAAGTCTCACTGTGTTGGTGTTTTGTGTACTGTACACGTACATGTGCATCCCACGTTGTTATGGATGGTCCGTGGCGCGCGCGGAAGGCCGGCTTGCTGTGACCGGCGGGCAACCTTTGTGTCGATACCGCGCCTTGAAAACCGGAATGAACCGGTTTGCCAATTGACTTCCACAAGTCCTTTTGGCAGTTGCGTATTTACGTGCTAGTGCGTATCATGGGCTCAAGTCATTTTGCTCCCTTGGAGGTGGATGATAAAGTAGCCGCCCCAGAGCCTACGTACTTAAATTGGTGAAGATGTTTGCCTGTTCGACAGGGAGCATGGAGGAAAATCAGCGTCGTATAAATGTAATTTCCTTTCATTGGACAAGCAGTTTGCAAATGATTTTTACAGTGTGGGGAGTGGGTTGAAGGTACAAAATGTTCAGAGATACTAACTTTTATCCAATTATTGTTCCCAATGTTTGTTTCTGGGCATATTATTTAGATGGGGCAGTCAGTGAGATCTGCTTAAGTATAACATCAGTCACGGGGCTTCATGTGGAAATATTGGTCCTGGGATGAAAGGTGTAGAAGCATCCGAAGGTTTTCTGAAACACTTCCAACCAGCTCTATGACCCCCAAGCTGGGCCTAAAGAGGGAGCAAATTTTCGTAGCAACATTGGTCCTTTCATTGGTCGGAACTGAACTCCGCTGGTTCACGAACGACTACTGCGCGGCGCGTTAGAGTCGCATCGCTGCAAACAAAATAAACAGTACCGACCAACATTGGCTCTTTTCAACCACTGAAGGGGTGCTTCTGCTCAAGGTGGATAGTGTACATTTCAGAGGCCCATCCATCATCCAGCAGAGCAAACTGTGGCGTAACGAGGGCTGCATATCCGTGGAGAAGGCACCCTAGGGCACACACACTTTTTTTATTAGGAGACCACAAAAAAACAGGCTGCAGGTGCATATTACTGAGATTATTCACAGATTTCAAATGGGGAAGGGCACCCGAGGGCACGGGCATCGGCGGAGGGCACGTGCGTCCCCCCCCCTGCACTCCAGTGACCACACGACTTTTACCTGTAGAGCCGATCAACTGTGACTTATGGGTTGTTTTCCTTTCAAACTTTCAAATGGGGCCACTTGGGGGGCGCGGACTCCCACTAGGGGGCGTGCACCTCCATGCTCCCTCCGCTGTATGGCACTGGACGCGTGTCAGCTGGAAGGCCGTCAGAAAGCACGCCATCGACTTATAACAAGTTTAAATAACACCCCAAGTACGTGTGCATTTTATAAAAGATCAGTCGATTCCATAAAGGACTAGGGATTAGCAAATGATATTGAGAATTTTAAATGGAGCTGATATTGCAATAAACGTTTACGTTGAATTAAAATACAGTTTCTTTTCAAAAGTTCCAAATATAGAATTTATGCCATTGGTTTCGGAAAAGATGGATTGGGCCTATTCAAACCTCATAGGAATCGCGCCAATATTTCACAATGGATTCCACCAATTTCAGATGGTGAATATTCAGGTCCGTCATTGCATTCACCGTGAGTCAATATAGTGGCCGTTTTTTAAAACTCGACCACGTCCCCGTATCAGCTGTGTCTCCAAAATCAAACCCCAGCTGAAGGCCTGAGGCGTGCAAATTATATGAGAGTACTGTAAATTATTTTTCTATTCCACTTCTCAGGCCCCAAAAAGGCTCCGGTTTCTGGTCAGGAGCTGGCTTCAAAAATGGTGCGGCGATGTGGCTTTTTTTTTACCCTCACTTTTTTCTGCAAATGATACACGTACACGCGTAACGCTCGATGTCCACTGCATGCGCACGTAACGCGAAGGCTGGCCAATACCAACGCTAAAATGGGCTGGCCACTGCACTTTTCTCTGTTTTAAATTTCAGCTTCTACATATACACAGGACATAGGACCACCTCGTTTGTCTGATTCCCAGATATAAATGTGTATAATACAGAAATGACGTCATCTGAAACGAGTTCCCGACTAAATGTACGGGGAACTAGAAGGATTCCTTTACAAGACGTACTACTCAACCGTACCCATCAAATAACGTTAAAATTTCGCAGTAGCAGGATTACAGTCAGCTTCAGGTAAGAAAGTTTGGCAGCATTTGAACATCTTTTTTTACCAAATAAAACCTTTTTTATTTTGCCGACGCGACGCGCAGGTCTAGGGCGACGCACGCGCTGACCAGAAACTTATAGTATTGACGAACGACCTACAAAGGTCATGCAAAGTTTGCAGCGACATTGCATCCACTTCGACGGTATGATAAATGATTGCACATGGACATGCGCACTGTCGAAAACTGCACACCATGACCATGGTTTTCAGCAGTGCGCACGCACAGTCATTTGAGGTATGCTAAGAATTTTTCGGGTAAGCGTGCCAGATTTTACCAGACTGGTTTTCTGGCAGTTCGTCTCTTGTGAATAAAGCGCCCTCTACTAGTACTACAATTCGGCTGTGCTCGCCAGCCCATGTCGCCTGCACTTGGCACCGGCCAAAACAGTGCATGTAACTAGTCTTAGGGCAAGACTACTTCGACGGGTACGTTTGGCATTTGTAGTTCTTGGCGGCGAGGTTTTTTATTAACAGCATTCTATTCTATTACTAATTTATTTACACATTTTCCGAAATTGGCTGGGAAAACCTATAACAGAATGGTCAGCTAAATGTTTGAATATTCATGATTGAAATAAACCACTCATATACCTACTTTTGTAGGAAACTTATGAACATCGGCGCTGAGAGAACCTTCCTTCTTGTGCTGCCTTTCAATCATAGAAAACCTTATTTTTTTACAGTTCGAGAACAAATAAACAATAAATGAGTAACATAACGTTTATTTTCAGATTTGTGTAACCTTGTATTTTCTAACCAAACTGAAATGCGATTTCAAATTACAGCAAATGAAAACTTCCAAAGGGCCACCGAAAAGACAGATTTTCAGCGAATAAGAACGCACTTTCGCTGTAATTTTCTAGGAATACGCCAATCCCAAATCCCAGTCACGTATTTGTAAAACATAATGCAGAGTCATTACTTGAAGGATGCAAACGAAGTCGAATGCTTGTTATTGCGAAAGTGGAACTAGGTTTAATTTTTAAGTCGTTTTCAAAGTCTACGTTCAATTGAAATTTTGTTTTACAAATTAGATCGCGCATTTTCTGAAATTGACCTGGAAAACCCATATTAAATTCAAAGTCAACGCAATGAGAGAAACTTTATCTACATAAAAAATTATTCATTCTCAGGTAAAACTCAGCTTTTAATCAGATCAATGAGTGTCCCTCGAAAAAAACGGCAGTAGCTTAGTTTGGCTGCTTAGTTTCTAGCTCCGCTCACTTTGTGCTCACAGAAAAGATTCTCACACCTCCATGTGCCACATGTCGGTTTTCAATTTTATTCTATATATGAATGAATTTTAGTACAACATTGCCCGCGAGTGTGCGAAATTAAAATTAATGCTTCATTTTATTTGGGAAATTTTTCAGTGTTGGCTCATCAAAACAAGACAGAAAAACACGTGGACAGTTTGGACAACATAATTTAATGAAAAAAACAATTGTGTGTCTTGGTGGAATTCTCACTCTGAACAAATCACGATTGAACCGACCCAAAGTGAAAATATTGCCAAAGCAAGACTGCAAACAACAGGTGTGAAAAATGAATTAAAACAAAACAAAAAATACACAAAGACAGAATAAAATGATAGATTTCTAGTGGGTTATATAAACTTTACTCAACAGAAATGTCAGCTCTCTGCTTCTCGCTTTGGTTACATCTCTGCCCCGAGGAAGAATTCTCTCACTCATTTCACATCGTCAGTCAACCGTTTTGGGTTCAGTGCGTCTACAAAAATCATTGCATTCTTGAAGATTTTTTGGTGCACTATTGAAATCTGGGGGAAATAACAGAAACATTTATCGTTCAATTTTTGAAGCCACTTTCGCCAGTACGTACTGGGGAGTAATATTTCAGACCAAACATTTTAAAGCATTATAAAGTGCAAGGAGCTTTCTGAAACTAAGTGCGATTCACATTTCAGAAGCTGTTCCTTTTTCCAAACTTGACGTCAATCTGCGGTAACTCACTGCTGTGCGCACACCTTAACCATTATTCTTTCCAAATTTGTCGATTCCCGGTGTAAAATTAGGTTTTCCTTCGAAATCGGACGATTGAAGCGCAATAACCTCAACCAGCAGTTTTGAAATCTCTGTTTGAAAGTGCATAAACCAAAATTCACAATGGTCGTTATTTACCCTCCTGAAAAATGCGCATACTCGGGATCACGATGTCCTATCCAGTCTTTATAATGCAGAGTAATCAGAACAACGAATCACCAGTTTGCGTGCACGTGGCGCGTTGCGCGCACGCAGGCTCCTAACTATAAACTTCTCTTATCTACTGATATCCGTTCTTTATACTTACGTGGCAGCGCGACACTTATTACACAGCTGCGGGCATTATCACTTCTCTGCGGTTGATATCACGGTCACGTGACGCATTTCGACCAATAGGAATAAATCACGCGCTGGCACATTGATACGAGATAGTTTAATGGAGTCTGATTGGCCAGTTGTAAACTGAAGTTTAAGACCTTTCTGTGGCTCGGGCATTCAAGTTAGTCGTGTCCAGATCCCAAGCCGGTCTTAAGACTGGCCAAGCACATTAATTCATTCCCTTAATAAAACCTACCCGGCTACTTTTGCATTTTTTAATATTAGCTACTGTTTTATTCTGCCCAAAGCAGTAGATCTTTGTGTATCTGTGACATCTATACATTTTAACGATATTATTTTTGGAATATAGGCCTATAGAAGTTCAAACGTTTATGGAGCACCAAAGAAGCTACGGTTTGAGACTAAGTGGCTTTGTATAGTCCAAAGTAACAAAAAATCGTTAATTATTCCTTTGCTGTCTTAGAAATCACAGTATAAATGAAGATTCAGTTGTTTCCAAATTTGTAGGCCTATACAGTGCATTGTCTTTGGCAAATACGAAATTTCCAACTTTTATTTATAATATTGAATGAAACATCAAACAAGCTGTGGTTTGAGACTAAGTGTCTATATACTTGTAGTATGTAAAACAACTGTGAAATAACACTAACGCTTTAGAAATCACTGTGGGTTCTGTTTTCTGAACGCTTTGTTAATGCGCAAAATTATTATTCACGTTTACTTCACATCTTCAATTTGTTAATGAAAGTGTTTGGGTGTTTATTTCAACTTTTGTAAGCGAGTCAGTCACATAATGGGTATACTGTTTTCTATAGAGTGCTGATTTTATCAAACAACTGGGACAGAAATGAATACCGTAAATGTGGACCACAAAGTTTTGTTTGAATGAACAAAATAACAATTCATTATATAATAAAAAATGTTAAATGTGCAATACTGTACTGTACTTTACAACAGTTATCCCCAGTAAACGAACCATACGAGCAGTATTGTACTGTATTTTTGCAACATTAACTGCTGTAAACTAATATGTTTGTTACACGTATTTACTATGCTTTTGTGAATGCGGTAAAATGCCGTATATTTAACAGTACTGTTTTACGGTATAAATTTTGACCTCAATCAGAATATTGACACAAATGAGGCGTGGATACATTTGCCAAGTAGGTTTGTGGTTTTCCATTCTTTACGCAAGTATTTGTAATTAGTCTGAAAAAATGTTTGTGCTTTTTGGAGGTAGTAAATGCGAACTATTGCATAAAAAAATAAATCGAAAGCGAAAACTGACAAATCTTACTTTTTTGTGTTCCAAACATGATTCCATTTAGGAGACAAACAATGCACATATATACCATTATCAGTGCACATTAAGAGTGTAAATAAAGTTCTGCCGCGATCAAGGCTTCTGAGTACGAGGTAAGTGTATCTTATACATAAGTATATTTGAACTGTTAAAATTAACGTGAAATTTGACAATCCTCTTTCAACAGAACTTATACCTAAATGCACATGTAGAATGAGCCAGTAATCAACGAAATAGTAACATGCTGTGTCTAATGTCTATATCAAATACTGGCGCCTGTGCTACCGCTAAAGTAATGTGAAACGTAATAGGAAAAAATTTACAGTGTACTTTTTATACGCAAACTTTCATCACACCAGAGAGGCCAACCAATGCATGCGATAATACCTCATCCACAGATTCTGTATCTTGATTCGCCGAAGTGTGCCACTTGCTAGTTTTACTATATTTGTACCACAACTCCAAAAAGACCATACACATGCAGCCTCACTCTGAAAAGAACTATTTCCATGGCAACGAAACTAGGAACAGTACCCAGGCGTGTATTTCGCCGTTATCTGTCACGCTCGAACCCGTTGAACCAGGCTACATAACTGAACAAGTTATAGATACACACATTCTAAAGTCACACGCGATTTGCAGAATTGAACACCAACACTTTGCTTTTTATTTTTTGATTTTAGCTTAAATTATACATAATCTGTGGATGAGGTATTTTTTATAAAACAAATATTGATTGCTTTATTTTTTTCCAATCAAGGCAGTCAATATTTGTATAATGTAATTTACATATTAAGAAGGAAAATTAAGTACAGCTGTAATAAAAAATTCTAGATACAAGGAAAGGGACTTGTGCCTTTATATGTAATAATTATTGAACAATAGTGTTGAATGAATCTAAAAAAATTGCTTCATCACTTGGTCACAGACCCCTAAAAATCATGTCCGTAATAGATGAAAATGGTTATTTACTGCATGAGCTGTCTACACTACATGAATGGAATTACTGTTACTTTTATAGTTGATTACTTTCCAATAAATGCCAGCGATCAACCATTAGAAAATTACTGAATTTCATTTAAAGTATATTTCTGGCACCTGCTCTGCTCGTAAAGTACTGTAAAAGAAATTTGGTGCATAATCTAATTTAGACAAGTGTTTAAATAGTATTAAATTTTACGAAAAAATACTTAACGCCATTATATTTGTCCCTACAAGACGCGTCGCGTCTTGCGTCGCGTCGTCATCCGTCGCGTCCTGCAGCAGTCTTATATTACGTCCTCTCCTTGTTGCCTTTGTTCTGCCTAAACGTAGCTCCTTCTGTCGCCCATCACGCCGCACCGATGTGGGTCGCGTCATGCGTCGCGTATTACTTCGCCTGAAGCAGATCTGATGACCGTGGGCGTCGCCATTTGAAAAACAAAAGCAGTGCTTCGTGTGCCAGATCATTTCAAGGCATATGACAGGCGCTCTGGTATAGGTTGTACCCATGGACGTGTATAAAAAAAACCTGGACTTGCAACGCTTTTGTATGAAGAAGAAGCCAACCAGCGGCCATTTTACCGAGGGAATACAAATGCGCAGGTTAGCTCGCTTCTGTCGACGCCAGGGAGAACAAAGGCGGGCATTGCCAGGAAAGCTTTGTGTTGGGCTCGGTAAAATGGCCGCGAGTGGATTCAATGATCTCTATAAGCTGATTAAGGGCATTGCGAGTCCAGATTTTATTATACACATCCGTGGTTGTACCATTCAAAAGTGGTTCCCCGTCAACTGGCGTGACAAGCGAACGAGGAACAGGTGAAATTAACTTTGAATAATATTAACATGCATGTCACTGTACTATGCTCCACACACGAGCTGTGGGTGTACATGTACTTTACACTAGTAAAGTGCGCGCGCAACTTATTACTAAGTATACCACAATAACATGAATTATGCATCTCGGCACCTGTCGGGTGCCCTGACTTCCGGCGAACGAAGCACTATCTTCGTTTATCAAACTGGCGCCACAATTTATGGATTTACAAATAATTATTAGAAAGATCAGAATTAGAGCAGGAAAAGCTAAAACATTGTTACGGCTGACATTAATGCTATTTATTTCCTGGCGACAATGCTGATAGTTGGTCGCAACGCTCTTTCTGATTACATTTTACCTAACAAAAAAAAAAAACAACCCAAAAACTTTTCAGCTGCAACTCATACAGAATCACGGCCTCCAACGTAGAGTATATACCCTGCAAGCACGGGGGCGGAAATGAAACAACAAAAAACAAAACCAAAAAAACAGTAAAAGCGCCCTCTATAAACGCCATGAAGCTAACGGCGACAGCACACGGCGCGTCGCCTTGTGAGTCGTGTCGTGCGTCACATCGTGCTTCAGGCAACGTAATACAGGACACAACACACGACACAACATACGACGCGACACACGACGGAGCGACGCAACGGGCAACGGAAGGAGCGACGTTTAGGCAGAAAAATTGCAATAAAGAAAGGACGTAAGACAGCATGACGCGACGGGCAACGGCACGACGGGAGGCGTTGTGTGTGTACAAACGCGTATGTGGCAAGAAGGCGAAGGTGCGACGCGACGGCATGACGAAAGGGAGACGTCGTGTAGTTGCGTCGCCCTGGAAAAGGCTAGAGAGAGGCGGAAATGTGTGTCATAAATAGTACGACATAAATTATATTCTGTCGGTGAAATTGATTTGTACAAAATGACGGCATTACATTACAATTACAACTGCATTATGAACGGTATAAATGTTGCCAAGACTTTCCAGCTCACATGCACTTTGGCAAATGCAACGTACCCCTAACTTGCTAAATGCGGCCTGTATAACAAGGAAGTGTCTGAGTAAGGGGTGAATGTCGAAGAACGTTCATTGGTACCAATTCCCCCAAAACACAAAGATCTGTTAAATTACAACGAGGAACGGATAACTTAGAACAACAGGAGGAAAGTCTTGTGTTCTGGTGGCCATGGATAACATTGAAACAAACTTGATCTTAACATTCAACTCATACATTATCCACTCAACATGATACAGCGGTAAGATACAGTCAAAAGATTTTTAACAATTCTCTTTACACGAAGACATAAAGTCGATAAAAAGCAAAAAAGCGAGACAAACACAGCACATGTCTTTTTAAGTACAGTGTCTAAGGTATTTTGAAATTGATGTATTAATGTCATACACAGGAACCTAGATGCATATTTATGATACCGTGCTCATATAAATGAACTAGCATTTTGAACTCAGCGTCGTAAGTGTGGGCTTGGTTGAGGGCATTGATATCATTGTGGTAGTGGTAAGGGACATCACTACCGTCAATGGCTGTTGAGTACGGCCAGAAACCGAAGACATTGATTCGATCACAGACATCGACGAGGGATAGAATCAAGTACAAACCTGTGAAACAGAAAAGAAACCGTTATTTGTCATCATTTACAAGTCAATAATAAACTACAATTGAAGCAACTGCGCAGCCATCTTGGGCTATTTAATACAATTGCATTTTCCAAGTCACCGGCCTTGGCGACATACATCAGTGCACTGAAGTGAATGGACTGAAGTTGGACGCCATTGTATTGAATATTCTGAATGGCCGCGCAGTCATTTCAATTTACACATCGGCAGTTACTTCTGAGCTGCCTATCCAGTGTACAGAGATCAGTGGGATAGTGCCTACCTGACGTCAATGTTCTTGACCCATAATGCTTTGTGCGTTGGTATAGTTGAGACGCAATTTCCTCAAAACATTTGTGAATGGCTGATGGCAACCCCCGGCTCGCCGTGCCATGTTCGGGTGATGGGGACACGTGCATTCCAACCAACCTGTCTTTTCTTTGCCAATAAGACGTGTGCACCCGTAAGCAGGAAGTCGTGGGTTTGAGTCCCAACCGAGTATGCTTGTGGGTTTTCTCACAAGCCTTCGGGGGCAAACACTGAGTATACAGTGTTGCATTATACGTCGGGCAGGGTAAAAATTCAGAAATTGAAGACCCTTCTGTTTCCACTTTCCTATTTCAACCGACTCTCTGAAAATAATTTATGGGGGGGGGTGGTACATCATCCCAAACCGTATCCACGACTCTTCTCCTACCAGTTGTTGGCCAAAAGCGTTTAGCCCTTGGCGATGTTCGCCATAAGGTACGCACGGAGAGGTAGTGCTGAGGATGTCCGAGGACAGGCTGAGCCATCATGGAATGGACGGCAAACTGCGCTGTCTGGATTATGATCGGAATATCATAGTCGGCAGAAAAAGCTGGTAGCCATAAGTAACTGTCTTTAAACTGCTTGAGAATGGCGCCGAAGTGAACGAGGTCTTCTTGTGTCCGCAAACGATTTAAACTAGGGAAAACAAAGAGATTATATGCAATCTGAAGAACATTTTTAAGAATCTTACTTTTTCTCAAAGACATGCATTAAACAGGAACACGTGTCAGAATATCGTCCCATTCTTAAAACACACTGCTAAGACCAGTATACCCGAGTCACTAAATGCATTGTAACATAGTAATGGGACTAAAATGTGTGGCTAGGATATTTTTGCCGGAGTTACAGAGTACTGATCCGAAGTAGAGTTTATCTGACACCATTAAAGGTGGGTCAATTGCAAATTCACAGTTTGTTGTTCGGTGTTTGCATGAATTACTAATTCATTCTCACGAAATAGTACTGCAAAATAAATTCCCACGCTACGTAGATTTTTATTTTTCCTATTTCATGTCTCATTTTTTTCGGAGGGGGGGATGGGTGGAGTTGGGAAGTATCCCCTTGGCCGCCTTCCCTTTGCGACACCCGTGGGCATGAGAGCTGAGAGCAACTCTCGATAGCAGTCTACTTCTGAACACGGATGCAAAGTGCCCACTTTCATATTACCCATACCCCCCATCAAAATGACCTCATCAGGCCGGTGTCAGCATTTTGATACTTAATCAGACTCTCCGTGCTCAAGAAATGACTAAATAATTTGAGGTCAAGATTATGAAACACAAATCTGAGACAGATGAAGATCGAATACTCACTATTTTTTCAAGTAGGAAGGATTCAAAGTTGTGAAGTTGGTTTTGCTGCCTACGTCAGCCTCGAATCCACGTGTGGGAGCGAGGTTACATCTAAGAGGGATACGTTTAACCACTGAAGAAGCTTAGTTGGTCTTTTTTTTACTCCAATTACATCTTATTAAGCAACGATGCCTAGCTTTGAAAAACAACTGCAGTTCCGAAGCACTCTCGTATTTCCTGTTTTACATGGTTCATTTTATTCAAGAGTTGGGAGAGTCAAATGCTGCTAACCCCAGCCAAACTTACCCTATACCTGTCTCACCTGAAAACAGCCTGCGATTGGTCAATTGCCTTCCCACAGCGAGAATCTCTCAAGATGCCGCTTGATCCAACCACGCTGCAGCTTGCAAACTGTCCCGGTTTGTAAATTTGGTTCTGCAAATACAGAAGGAGTGAAGGTCATGACGAAGCAAAACACAAATCACTGTCCGCGTGCTTTAACCAGCAAATTCCTGTTTCATTGGCAAAGACACTTAACACTCTAATCCATTAATAGTATTTTGGTCAAATTTCACAAAACATATATTTTTAGAATTTTTGTGAATTACCTTCCAATAAATTCCGCTTAAAGGCAGTTTTGAAGGTTTTGTATGGTGGTTCGTTTCGGGGTTGAATTATGCACATCTGTTGCTAACAGATAAACTTTGATCATCGAAAGTTACAATAACTGATTCCAAAAAGTTATCAATAATTAATTTCAGGTTCCGAAGGCCTTGACGTCAAGTAACATTTCTTATTTAGTTATTTATTTATTTATTTATTTACTTACTTAAATCTTAATTGAGGGTAACCCATCCAGCAGAAGCTGATCATTTGGGGCACCCATTAAAAAAGAATTACCACAAATGCACAAATATTCAAATACACAAATATATCAGAGTCCAGAGAAAAAAATATTGACATTTAAAATCCAGTAAGAATGAAAAAAAATGGAAAAAGAAAACAGTTTGGAAAGAGGGGAAAAATAGGTATAGATACAAGGGAAAAGACACAAAGAAAACATCGAGAGGACATTGAGCGCCCCCCACCTCCTGAAAGAATTAACAATCCATCCAAAATGCAAGTACAAATGAACTGGCAGAGTATCGGTATAAGATTAATACGTGTACATCGGACGCATATCCTATTATCTTTCAGCAAAAGTAGAATGAAAAGCTGAAAAGTAGATTAATGGCCTGAACGAATGGCGAGAGGAATGTCATTTAAAAGCAGAAGTTCTGTAATTAAAACTATTTTTTAAAAGTTCACATTTAGGTTTAGGAACAAAGAAGTTGCCCTGTGATACTGCTCTGGTCGTTGGTCGAAGTAATCAATATCCAACTTACATAATTCAACAAGCTAAGAATTCAACATGACGTTTTCGTCACCTCCGCAGAAATTCATACGGAACAACCCTGTTAGCAGGAGTAGGTTTCCCCCCTAAATAACACGATGGAAACAGGAACACACACTCCATACAAAGCCTCCATCACACACCTCAGGTAAAAACTCCATTAGGGCCGGTGGAAACGTTTGGATATTTCCATGCAGGTAGAAACACATCTCTTCATCTTTTTCAATGTTGTTCTTAGTCAGTAGAAAATTCTTAATACTTCCTTCTTTTCCCAATGCAGCATGAATGCAATTTCTGTTCGATTAGAGATTGAAAAAGAACGTTACCCACTCTGGAAATACGTCAATCTTTAATAACCGACAATGAGAATTGATAAAACTGTTTTTATTGGAGAAATAAACTTCAAGGTCAAGGAAGCATTATACACTCCTCTGATTTACAAAAACGTTTTTCAAACACAAAGTTCGTCTCGGCATTAGTAAACAGCGCAGACATGCACACGCTAAGGCCTATGCTTGACAATTATTTGACTTATTTTGTAAACAACAGTAATCTAAGATATTTGAGCAGCTAACAATTATGAAGATCAGTGGCCTATTTCCAGCGGTCTAAAAATTTAAATGCACCCAAAATGTTTCACAACGGTGCGAAAATGGCAGCAATATTAAAAATGCAATGCCTAACCCTTCTGCAAATAAATGCTTGCATCCGCTGTCGATTATACTTCTTGGCGAGTAAAGGCAAAGGGAGGAAAGTGCTGCTCTGCCAATCTACACATCGATATTTGCTAGAGATTTTTTCCCCATTTTTCAAAGTTCGATTTTCGGTTTGACGAAAAGTTAACTAAACTGTGTGCAACCTTACCTGAATTCTTGTCTGTTTTGACCTTGAGGTTTCCATGTCTGTTTCTTGAGCATTTTCAGATGGTTGAAAAATATCGTTATATTTTCCTCATACAAGTGAGAGTACTTTTTAGAAAAGTGCCTGAAGTGAAGCAGAAAGCACAGAGACACTGTTAGGTCACTAAGAGTAATATTACGTGCAAATATGGCCTTTTATCATTCGCAAAGAACGCGTTCAAAAGCCCAAATGAGTGCGCCCAGACTTGTGAGTATGAAGCCACGCATGCACATCAAAACAACATGTCCTGTCACTGTCTTCTCGCCATCATCTCATTTTCAGCCGCATGCGCCGGTTCAGACAAAGAGCAACCCACTGCCGAACAATTATTATCCATTTGCTCAAATGTCTTCGAATAGCGAACGAAACTTCCGGGCTCCTTCACATCATGACATTAGCATCATACATATAAGAAGAATCCTTTCAATGAATCAGAATTTGAACCAAAGCATTACCGCGCACACATTCCTTAAGCAACACGCCATACGATATCCCTTTATAGACCTTCTTTGTGTGACATTTACATTATACATTCTGAAAGTACATCAGTTACTACAAAAGTCAGACATGAATCATGAAGTCGATTCCGATATAAAAAAAGATTCCTCACAGGGTTCGCACAGAAAATTTGGCTCATCGATGAAAGCTTTGTCCAAGGTTGCGTGGCTACCAACAAAAGTAACACTTCCCACCGACATGGCTCTTTTCAACTGACGAGAGAGTACGTACATGATATGTACTTCTTCTAAAGTACGTGTATTCGATTCTTCGTTGATAAGCAAGGCCGCTTTGTTATCCAAAATGCTCGGCTGAAATCGCACACGATACTATAGTGGCTGCAACCACTGTCACAGGCTCGTAGGTAATTTCAAGCTGTAGCCAAGTCATTCGGACACGGCCTTACGGCTGGTGAAGGAATGACAATTACATAAATCCCTCTATATTTATGTGAGTATATTTGTGTATAGAGGGATCGACGTGTGTATAGGAATCGTAACCGACAGATCATAACACCTCCATGTCACCGAAAGTGTGATTTTGACGGCAGTTAAGAGAAAGGGAGGTTGTATGAGCCCTCCCATGAACATACTTCCAAAGTTACAGTTATAGCCTTATAAGAACCTAAAAATACCGGGAACCCTTTACTTTGTCTTTTTTAAGATATATGGACGTGTTTGTGCTAGCAGGATCTAAGAGGACCTGCAAGCCACCTCGATACACCTGTGAAAATGATGGGTCGTTCTTTCTGTAAGCGAAATTACGTCAGCCAACTTGCCCATTACGTTTGACATTCCAAAGGAGCGGGAGTTTTAAAGTTGTGTCCAGAGATGGTTCCGCCAAGGTTGGTCTTTTTTTATCGGAGGGTGGAATGGAATCTTCATTCCTCAACCGTATTTCGTGTACGCTATGGCACAGAATGTATACAATTTTCGGATAATGTCCCGGCATTTATCAACCTTTTTCTCCATTTTTTGTTTAAATTAATAATCCGTGAATGAGATTTTTCCTGGTGTCTATGTATAGCACGAATCCCAATCCCTCACTGAAGATTAACCATACTTCGTGTTCTATGGGTAATTCAAGAATTAGGGAAGAGTTAGGGATCTGATCTGATCTAATCTGATCTGATCTGATCTTATTTTATTTTATCTGATCTTATCTTAGAGGTGCATGCTCACACTTGATTTTGGACGGAGTCATTACAGTTTTGCGTTTTACTGTGGAGAGTTGTCATCGTAGGATACATATTCCAAAGTGCAGAATGCAACATAAGCTGTATTCTGAATTGACTTCATTAAAAGCTAATTATATTGACGACTGATGAAGAAGAAACCTTCGGTTTGGGTTTGTTCCAGGATTACGTTACAAAAAAGAAAAAAAATGGTTAGAAGTATTTTCAGCTCCGAATGGGCATTAAGCGACACATTCTGCGCAAACAATTTTGACAGAAGTATTTAACTGAGAGAACTAAATGTTGCTGAACACTCCTGACACGTGTCTCCGCAATGACTTTTGTTGTTGTTTTGTTTTAATGGCGCTTTCAGCAACTCAGGTTATTTGCGCCAATAACTGTACGTTTATTCATACACTTTATTAATCAGCATCACATTACGGAGTTAGGAAGAAGGTCCAGTTTTAGAGGCAGGAGGAAACCGGAGTACCCGGAGAAAACCTGCGAGAGCGAGTATGGACTGGAAACCAAATGCACTCAAAGCCTGGGCCAAGCCGGGACTGGAACCCAGGCCTCATTGGTGCAAAGCGAGGAAAGAACCAACCCGTGTATCTCGTGGCAGATACATAACGTCTAAAACGAATGAACACTACTACAACGGAATGACCACCGTGAAATTGGCCGACATATCCATCATACGCCGACAGCCGAATGTATTGTTTTCATTACACGTAAATGCAGGTTTGATTATGTCGGGACAAAATCAAGAGGAAATAATGCGTGCTAACCCGTCGTGCTAAGAGCTGTACGTTTGGTACATGAGTGTTGTAGTCTTCGAAACCTCTCGAGACCAATTTGAACCGGTCTTGGTCTTAGACCCCTGGTCTCGAACTGTTGATGTCTGTCTCTGTCTTGACTTGGACTGCCT
Source organism: Acanthaster planci (assembly GCF_054643075.1). Lineage (NCBI taxonomy): Eukaryota > Metazoa > Echinodermata > Asteroidea > Valvatida > Acanthasteridae > Acanthaster > Acanthaster planci. Next base: position 38,782,106 of record NC_141777.1, read on the forward strand.
GGTCTTGCCTACAACTCTGCACGCATGTTCACCCCTTTAATTGTGCGTGCATGCGCTAAACTTCGGCAATGTCGTGATCACTTTCTGTTGCTTGTCTAGATGGCGATGCCAGCCAGCAAACGAATATACAAAAATCCATATCTGCCGAGATCTTCCACATTGTGTACAATTTTTCTTGATTTGTACCAGAGAAATATAATCAGGCTTCAAATTTCAATTTGTGATATGTTTCTTGTTAATTTTAAGTGACATTTCGGAGAAAATGGGGTGAAAGATGCTTGTGTACGTCACATTTCCGAACGTAAAAAAGGGTATTTAAAAATAAAAGTTTTGAATTGTTCTCCATTTTTTCACACATGCTGCATATCTTGGGTAATTGAACGTTTGTTTAAAAAAGGGTACCATGTTACGTTTAAGCTATTGTGAATTATTCTTCGTTAGTTTTATCAATTTTAATTTTGGCTCTCTGTTGATTGATGGTCGGTCATGATTTCTGTGTGCACATGTGCACTTATACATGTACATGTACAAGTACATTTACTCCATCAACGCACGTATACATGCACTACTACGGACAAATGAGTTTCGTGCAAAATATGAACTTAATTTGTTGGTACTTTGTGGTTTCCATCCGCGGAAAGATGAGTCGGAACGTTGTCCGAAGTCGCCTGCCTCAAAATCCACAGTAAAGTGATCAAGTGCACATGCGCCAAATCTCAACTAAGTAGTGCAAACTACTTAGTTGAGATATATATGTATCTATTTCCTGAATATGTCCACCATAAACTGTTTTAAGAAGGGTGAGGGCGCCCTTACCTCAATGCTGTCACCTGGGAGGAGATATTTACTCTTGACTTCCTTGTCCAATGCACGCTCTCCAGATCAAACTCAAGTACTGGCTTACAACTAGGCTCACTTTTGGAGTTTCTCGTGAAACGAAAAGCGAAATATAGCAAAGCGAGTAGGGCGGTACCTCGGTAAATGCCACGTCTAAATACAGCTCGCCTACTCTTTGGTTTCCAACAAGAATCGACGCAGCTACCGTAGCAGAAATGGCTTCTCCAGGATTTCCGAGCCATAATTACCGTATGGTAATCTGTGCACTGCACACGTACTCGCTGCTAGTTGTGCAAGGCGATGTTTGTTTTCCACTCAATGTAGAATCTTCAATGCCAACCCTAAAATAAAAACAACAGGTGTGTTCGTGACTTATTATCAAGGCTCGAGGCTTTGTTACAACTAATGTCTACAGATAATCGCAAATTGACGATTACTGAATCTGCAACTTAACTGATAGTTCTTCTGTATTTCCTCAACAAGCAATATTGCTCCCAAAATCACATAACCATTACCCCAAAGCTATGCCTCTTTTGGAGTAGCAGAGGAAGCAGAAACATCAGGTCGTATGAATAAAAACTAGCAAATGCTGTGAAGTTCAAGCAAACAGCAAACGCGTTTATTGAGAAGTCAAATTACTAAGAATAAGCAAATGCTTGAGTTTGTGCAATAAAATGTTTTCTTTTCCATTCAGCATCTACTAGTATAAATATTAGCAAATGCTTTAAGGCCGGTTCATACTCGCTGCGTATTCACTGTGTACGCAGCGCGAAGGTCTATTTTGAGGTGCCTGCAGTGCATGAACGAAAGCACAGTGCATAATGAAAATGCGCACCCTTGCACAAAGTTTGTGAAAATAATGGATAGTGCGAGCGCACCAAATGTATGCGTATTCGGACAAATTAAAAAATTGAATCTTTTGTCGGATACGCACACGCAGCCGAGACTTGAGAAAGCATGACGGTACGTATGAACGTCAAATGGCGGCGTTCACATTACGCGCTGCGTGTGTGCAAACGCAGCGAGTATGAACCAGCCCTAGACCTCAGCATGGCAGACAAGCACGATGGCAGTAATTTTGATCGCAAAAACCTTGATGAAGAAAATTGCTCTGCCACTCCACTCTCAAAGCGGTACAGCTGCAGGCATCTGGTTTCTTGAGATTCCCGACTAATATACAGCTTTTCCTTCAGAACAACATTCATGAACGCTGCCATTTTGAACATGGCTCCTCATTTTCAAGCTTGCCTGACCCGGTCTTGATAAATGTCAAGTAAATACTCCAATTCTGTAGAACTTACTGGTTTTTATTCATACAAAATGAAGCAACTGCTTATTGTCAAGCACAAGCTTAAAGAGTAAAAAGTAAATACTTTTACTTTTTAGCAATCGCACTAAAGTGAAAGCATTTGCTTCGTTATTATTCATACAAACACGAGGAAATGCTTCAAAAATGGCAGTAAAAGCAAATGCTACTTTATATTCATACGACCCATTAGTGCCCTGTTTTGCTAAAAAGCCAAACTAAATGCTTGTATGTATTCCTTGCATGTCCTTATACATGTCCTTCTTAATTTTGTTTTCTTTCGACTGACTTCTAATAATCAATAATCTTTTAAATTAGAGATGAAAAATCCTAAAATGCTACTCATTTCCTTTCCAGTTTTGATGACAAGCGTGTCACAAGAGATTTTTTGTATTGACACCTACTGCCGTGTTATGTACAACGTGACCCCCCAAAAACCGCGACACAAAAGGAATATTTATTATCTCCCAATAATTCAGATTTTGTTCTTTTTACCACATTAAAGCTTAGGATGAAGGCATCTACCCTAAGCTTCTATCTGGCAGATAGCTTGTAAGCCCAACAATTTCTTACAAAATTCGAGAGAAAATGAATACTCTTTTTGTTACATTTTTTGGACCACCCTGAATAACTCTTGATCGTTTTGTCTTTGAACGGCGCTGTTTTAATAAACAAACAGTAAAATGCAGAAAAACAAAATTTTATATTTTCGGTTAGGTATAATGAATGATAGTGAAATTTTTAGCACTCTCGACTATGAATTAGGACAGTGACTGCCAAGTTATTTAGATGATCGTTTATGTCCTGATTCACTTCGTAGACGAGAAATCGATGTCTTAAATTAAAAGATGAATGATTAAGACTTTAAAATCTTTATTTGGTACTAATTTGACAAAACCCCTAATAATCAAGTAAGCATGCAGTTATTTAAACAAAGAATCTCTATGGTTTAAAATATTACCCAATCGCTTTTCCGAGTTATTATGTTACTTACTTGTTTTTTAAGATAAAATATTACCAGTTTTTTATTTTTTTCCCAAAAATTTGACACAATATATGGTTCGTATAAAACTTACCGGTTTCGTAAAGTTGTATACAGTCTGTTAATTTTTTCCTAAGTTGTTCGGAGGACTGTGGAAGCTACATCAACATATTGAAATATGATGGCAATAAACATGAATAATAAAAGTGGAAACTCTGAACATAAAATCTCGAACTGTTTTGTTGGTTATGATTACACAGATCTGTAGCACACCGATACAGCTGTTACAGTGCTCTTCTGATGAACTCAGTGACCCACATGTTGTAAACATCCGTAGGGGGATGGATTTCCGCGCCAAAAAAATTAGAGTGGCAGTCGCTAGATAATGAAAATTAAATATTTCTGACCGGTTTTAATAGGTTACCATGCAGCTTATCATTACGCATCCCTACAACACAAACAAGTACGCTGCCTTAATGTTACTGGTCGACCATGCAGGGTTCGATGAACTGTGTTTTGAAAGAAGGTCGGGGAGTCGATGCAGTGAAGGGTCGCGTGTCATGCGGGTCAAGGCGATCTCGAGCAACGGGTTTGTGACATGTGGCTGCCTCAGGCAGAATTAATTACGCAGAGATGAGATTCGGAGCTCTGATTCTCAAAACGTGAAAATCCATATTCACCCAATTATTGACTGACCGCTCGCAATCCCACTCAACCCGCACGCGACACAATAAATCATGAGTCACTTGACCGTGACAATTTAGCTGTCAGTTTTAGTTTAATTGGATGTGACTGAGATAGCCTAGCAATTTGCTATTTGAAGAGCAGAAAACCGAACATACATGTACTATACGGATAACTCTGAACCATGCCATGACCGTTTGGGTTGCGCCGGAAACTGTCTAAAATCAAAGAGGTGAAACCGTGATTACCGAATGATCCTCATGTTTTGACAATAAAACAACAATGAACCGTTTCCTACAGTTCGTCGTCAGGAGGTTGAAAGAGAAAGGAAAGTATTCTTACCAAATTTGGTTTCTGGGAGTCCACGGAAGGAGAAAGAGCTGCAAAATTCTGACAGGTTTAGAGGCGGGGTCCTTGCTTTACGTGCAACATGAAAAACACGTGCAATAAAGATGGCTGCCCACATTATGGAGATGACAGTATCGCAACTGGAAGTGGAGACAATTATGGCAGGTCATATGGTGTTAGGTCAGTGAGGCAACATGAATTATGAAACAGTGTGTTCAAGGCCCAGTTCGGAGAAAACATGGTGTGTTTTATTTCATTTTATCGAAATATTTTGGTCCCTGGAAATAATGTACCATTTGCTCAAAACGTTATTTTGTTCCCTGGAAATACTGTAACAACTTTTGAGTTATTAAATTAGATTGTATTGACCCCAGTACTGTAGAGCTCAGTCCTTTTGCTCACGTACCTTTGTTCTTCATTCTTACAGTGGAGCGTTTCTCTAGCTTTGTGAAATAGAAAATGCACTGTTTGAAACAGTCTGTTTCTTCAGTTCATCGAGTTCTGTGAATTCCTGTAGCATTTTTAGTCCAGGTTAGCATTCCTTTTTACATTTTTGTGACCAGCAGGCCTATTAAACCTGGTTAAACCTGCCTGTACACATGTTCCCTTCCTCAACTTAATTTTGGATTTGCCCTTCCCGACGTGTATTTAACACTGTATAGGGCCTACTCAGTGTGCCCCCGAAAGCTTGTGAAAAACCCACAAGCGTACTCAGGTGGGACTCGAACCCACGACCTCCTGCTTACTAGTGCAGACGTCTTAACCACTCAACCACCGAGCTTGCCGGTGTCGGCTGGCTGGTTCGAATCGAATTGTTTACGGTACCCGCTGCTACAGGAAAACCCCTACAAGAATTAATTTCAACGGTTTGTGTTGCACTCCATATATGTTGGAAACACGCGGTGAGACTACGGCATTCACAAGTATGGAACACTGGCTACGGCTCTTCACGGGTGCCTCTTTTATGGTGTTCTATAGCCACCAAAATTGCCTCGCGACACCACAACGCAACGCTACAACAGCTCCGTCGCGTCATCCCGTCGCGTCATGGTGTCGCCTCTTTTCTCATTACTTTTATGTTATGTTTAATACATTGTGTCGTGCCGTCTTGACGTCGCGTCGTGCCACTGCATGGTGTTATTTCTTGATGATGTTGCGTCTTGCCGTCGCGTCTTGCCGTCGTATTGTGCCGTCGTTATGTAGCGTCGTGCCGTCGTAGCGTCGCGTTGCCTGTCTATGGGTGCGTTCGAGGGAAGGGAAGGCAGGGAAGCCTCGAAATGAGGGTAATCGAACGCTGCAGTGTACTCGCCAAGGCATTCTGGGAAAAAGGTCAAGTCCCCGCCACGTTCCATTATGTACGTCCATGCATGAACAGTCCATCCGTGACGTCATTACACTCGGGCAGCCTCCAGAGACCCGCTCGCCGGGGTAGTAGTGACTGACACCAGGGCAGGCACGAGGATCACGTGCATAGGCTTTCACTCATTGATATCCATTATACATACTGGAAAGGACATCGCGTCCAAAACGCGTCCTGCGTGTGCATATTTTCAGGAAGGTAAATAACAAGCGTTGCGAATTTTGTTCCGTGCACTTTCAAACGGAGATCTCAAAACTGCTGGTTGAGGTTATTGTACTTCAATCGTCAAATTTTGAAGATAAACTGAATTCTGCCCCCTGAATGGATAAATTTGGAAAGAATAATGGTTGAGGTGTGCACAGCAGAGAATTGCCGGAGATCGATGGTAAAATCACGTTTGGAAGAAGGAGCAGCTTTTAACATATGAGTCGCACGTTCAGAAGGTTTCTGCACGCCTTGTGCTATAATGCTTTGGACCACCTACAATATTATTAATCAGCAAAATGGTTTTAAAACTGAGTGATTAATTTGTCTTAAATTTTTCAGATTTCAATGAAAAAATCTCAAAGAAAGCCATAATTTGTGTACGTGAGATCTGCAGACGCATTGAACCCAAATCGTGTGAGAGACGATGTGATATGAGTGACGGAATATCCATATTCAAGGCAGAGATGAAACTAAAGCGAGAGACAGAGAGCGGACGTTTACGTCCAGTGAAGTAACAAACATGGAAATTCAATCAATGCAACAAAAGAAACTTTGTCTAAATTGTAAAATTATTCGTTCTCAGTTGGCATTGACCTTTTCTTTTCAGAAACTCATTGTTAAATTTAATTTTTCGTCAAGTTGGGAACTTAATATTTTTTTCAATTTGATTTATAAGTGTCTGTGGTGAAAGTGGCACAAACTTAATTAGTTTGGGTCGCTGTCAAAGTTCTGCTTACTTTGTGCTCACAGAAAAGATTCTCACACTTATCAGTTTTTAATAAATTTATTCAGTATATGAATGAATTTCAATACAGGTGTTTCCTGTGAGTCTTTAAAATTAAAATTAAGGCCTTTTCATTTAAATGACGTTTTTCAGTGTTGACTCATTGACAACAACGGAAAATACGTGGACAGTTTGGACATTACAAAGTAAAACCTATTGTGGGTCTTGGTGGAACTTTAATGTTTACATACTCAACATTTCACGATTGAACCAACTCCGAGTGACAACATTGCCCGAAGAAGACCGTAGTCAAGAGGTATACGTGTGAAAAATGAAGAAAAAACAAAACAAACACAACACACAGAAAAAACAGGTTAATTATTATCAGTTTCGAGTGGGTTAGTTAATAAGGAAATTGTCTGTTAATTCGAAAAATGATATTCTTGCATTATAATTTTTCCCCATAATCAATTTTGACTAAATGCGCACCATACAGCATCACGTTACCCTCTTGAAACGCAGCGCGCCGCCATTGTACGGCCGCACATTTTGTACACAAACAAAGGGCGATGACCTATTCAGTCTTTATAATGGAGATCAATGGTTGCACCACACCAAATACGCGCCTCAAACCGAAAAAGCGCCGCGTTTTTCACTGGAAATTTAAGATTATGGCCAAAAGATAATTTCAATTTTATGGGGGTTAGCCACGTGATTTTTTTTTTATTCAATTTTCCCCGAAGATACCCCCCAATGAGAGTAGTAAAATTCTGCACTCAGCTCTGAATGTAGCCGCCCGCCTCTATCCAAAATAGGTCTGCAATTTGAGGCTTTTTGCGAAAGAAATACCCCGAAGTGGAGACAATCAGTCCCGAATTCGGAATTTATAGAAATATATACACGGCACAACGCAACAGAGGTGTCGTAGCGTCGCGTCGTGACGTCGTGTGGTGGCGTCGGGGCGACGGGACGACGTGACGCACATTTGGCGGCTATAGAACCATACTCTTTTGATCTAAATTCGAAGCCTTAGTCGCAGGAGATTGGACCGGATTATGGCTACCCCTATCATTCGTCACCCCATACAATCCGATGTGTATTAATTGATACACCCGCAGCGCTACTGCGGGTGTATTATTAAACATAATTGTTATGTTATTATTAAACATAATTGTTTAAGACCAGTAGGGCGTGGACTTATGACTAGGACGTGATTGTGAATGCTGCATTGTGTGTGATTTTGTTCTGTTTAGTGCACTATATAGTTTTGATATAGTTAGGCCTACTTTGCCATGGTTATCTGAAATGTATTAAATTTGTTGCTTTGCATCACCACCACCAGTGTTTTTCTGAAGGGGTTCTCAGGTCTGTGCAGTCTTAATGTGAGTGTGTTCCAATTTCCTGGTTTATCTTAGTCCTTAAACTTTTCTACCAAGCCTGGACTACGATGTTGTTTCACCATAGTCAACTCCTATCGACTAGCACATCCTTTGCTCTCAGTAAGTTTTTTTTTTATTTACGTTCTTATTTAGATCTGCATAGGCTACCCTGCTTTCCTCTGGTGAATTAATCTTGCTGTTTGGTGGATAAGGGTCAATTAAAGTTGTAGTAATTCTAATTATTTGAAAATGTATATAGATTTCTTCATTTTTTCTTTTTCACACATTGTTGTTTGAGTAGCAGTCATTAATATTATAAGGGCGTAGATAAATCTGCGCTTCAGGTGTGCCCTGGCGAAAGGTTTTTGCCTTGCAAAATGGTTTCAATCAACTCGGACTTGGACCTCTGCCCAGTACGAGACCTTCAATGTACTCTGTGCTTTGGACTCGGACTTGTCACCAGTGTACTTTTTACTCATCCCGGGACTCGGCTCATAAAGTACTCAGAGTACTCTGTACTAAGATTTGAGGACTCAATTCCGACAATGGTTGATAGTGTAATATTTGTTGATGAGGCGCTCAAGAGTTGACATGACTTGGTTGTCGCTTTGTGATAGTTTGGATTGTAAAAAGTGGTGCTACAGTCCGTCGTCGATAGGAAGTATTTTCATGTAAGAGGAGAAATGTTAAACGAAGTCAACAAATAATGGGTGAGCTGCCTACAGTCCGAGTACTTTCTTTCGTTATAACGGTATTTTGTACGTGTACGGTATTTTGTACGGTATTTTGTACGACGAATACTGTCCAATCAGAATGATTAGACTTCACGAGTCCTTCCTTCTGTCGTCTAATTCAATCATGGACGAGGACCTACATATTTATTAAATAAATTATATGCATCATTTATATGTTCATTGCCTTGCTATTTAAATAAAGCTGGCGAACTTGAAATCATCATTGTGAGCAGGAATGTTTCTACAATAAAACCGAACTCAGAGTATTAAAATTACAGACAGGTGTTTGCTCTCGGGAAATTCAAACGCCATGCAAAGCACACAGTGCTGTGTTGTATTACTGTAGGATTCAGTTGACTTGTGTGACCATTTACATGAACTCATCTTTCCATCATGAATCCAGTGGTCGTAGTTTGATTGATCAACTTTTACTATATAATTCGTTGATAGCGATACCGCCGTTGCCTCCATATTTTGGCGATAACGAGCTTGCGTTGCTGTGGAATTCATTTGGTAACCTTCTCAGGCTTTTTCTCTGTAGCTGCATATTCGGTTTGCCTCTACCCATAAGAGGACTATACACTCTTTTCCTGATTTTGTTGGTCAACACGAGGTGGAACTGCGAGATTTGTTTACTGATTTGGAGAGAGATCCACAGAGATTTTTAAGGATGTCAGGGGAAACACCAGAGTCCATAATGAGGATTGTAACTGACCTAGAGCCTTTTATAATCAACCAGCTCAGTGGACGACAACATGGACATTCTGCACGGAATAGGATTCTGATGGTTGCGCCAATACCGTACATATGACGTTTTATCCAGTTTATTAAACATTTCTCCGACAGCCATTACGAGACACCTTTACGTTATCGTCCCTTTACTTTGGTATTCTTTTAATTCCATAATTTCTTGGCCAACCATTGAGGAGTGGCTGGACTTAAGAGGCCGTTGGCCAATGTCTCATGGCGCAGTTGGTGCAATCGATGGAACCTTACATGAAACCCAGCGCCCACAGACGGAAGACCAACAAGACTTCTACAGCGGATATGCTTGGTACCACTGCTTGAGTACCCAGGTACTGAGATGTTCCTAATAGCGTTAAAATGGGTTCATTGCGCCTACATTGTGTATAATTATGTAATGGCAGGGTCAGTTCAAAACCCAACATATAATTTTCCGTTGAATTGAAGTTTTCAGCTAACCTTTTATAGCTTTTCTGTCTGTCAGACTACCTTATAGGTAAGACTTCGACATGGGAAAAAGTATACTTTTTGTATCTTCCATATTCACTTATTAGCTTTAACATAGCATGGCATAAAGAGTCAAAATCACAAGTGACAATTTTCAAGCATTTCCTTAGAATTTCTTTTTCCGACCAATCTCGCAGAGTTTTATGCATAGGGTGTCAAGTGTTCTCCGTATTTGGAAATATTTCCCTCATTTTATTGTGTGCATGTTTTCTCAGTCATTTGGAATTTATTTTGTTTGTTATTTGTTGTGATCCCTTCAAGTCATTATCGACAACAACCGTAACAAGACAACACTAAGTCAATACTGCATCCGAAACTAGAGCAAGGTCTAGGTCTTTACTCATTGTAAATGCTTGAGGATACGCGCTGACATTATAGACGAATAGCCGTAGCTCCAGAAGCTCATTTCGGTCACGGCCTCACTTTTTCTTTTGAGTCTTCAAAAGAGGTGCGTTGTCAGTCCATTTGCTGTATCTGTTGAAATGTGATAATAAGCCAGTTCGGTATTTCAACAGCGCATACTCAGATTAAAAACGTCCGAGGCCATTCGGAATCAAATGTGCACCTTGCCCAATCAGCGCAGCCATGCGCCTGCTCGCGCGCGTAATAAGTTCCAAAATGATCTTGGCATTTTGAAATGCAAACTGGCTTATTGTCGTAACAGCTCTAGGTTTGGCTGAAACGTCAGTAGCATCAGGTTAAAATAACCTTGTAGTTCGGGGATAAGAGCTTGCATTATCATAAATGAGTGATCCGTCAGTGGCTTTTATGGTTTTCTTTCACTGGTCAGATGGGGGATTAGGGCTTTATAAAGGAACCGTCAGTGAAGTTTCGCCATTATTTTTTTGACAGCTGAGACTGGCGATTTCTAAGAGTCTTTTATCGTCTGTTATCCAACCGTGTAGGTGAGGGATTAGGGCTTTATAGGTAAACTGTCAGTGACTTTTTGCCACTATTTCTTCAACGGCTTAAGTGCATGCAGTGAAGGCACTTCAACTTCCCAGGTACCTTCGGAAAATCTGGCCGTAGGTACTGCTTCAACGAAATGGCACAAGAGGGAGCTGCCGTTCGAGTTAACGTAGAAGAGAAGCGGCTCATATTCGCCGGTTATCAAGTCCACGGCAACAACTGGGGCCGATTGATGGACTATGCTTTGCAGAACTGTGAATTGAATGGCCCTATGTATCAGCAATAGATGTTGAGAAATGCATCTCAACAAAGAAGGAGAGCCAGAGATGTGATTTCAAGAGATATAATGCGGTAGGTATTATATTTCATTGATTACGGTGTAAAGGAATGGGCTGGGAAAGCTCTATGCACTGTTTATGAAGACTTACGATCACGACTAGTTTATATACTTCCTATAGGTCTAAAGACACGGAATACAAAACATTTATTGGAAGGATGATATGCCTCATCGATTATAAAGCCAATGTGCCAATAGTATCTTGCGAGAGGCAATAACCCGAGATCCCAATTGAACATTACACGTGCATTTGAAAACATGTTCTTTTACTTTTCTTTTCTTTTTTCAGACCACAAGACCGCCGGATACAAGACATGCACTACGCAGCCCGAATGGATCCTGCTGTAAGAATGTTAAGGAATTTGGCAGCCCGTGCACAAAGTCACCAGCCAGAACTGCCTGTGGAACCTTATACGAACCAGCACCCTGTCCTCGCCAGCCAGAACCCCCTCCACAGCCTCGCCAGCCAGAACCCCCTCCACAGCCTCGCCAGCCAGAACCCCCTCCACAGCCTCGCCAGCCAGAACCCCCTCCACAGCCTCGGTAGCCAGAGCCCCCTCCACAGCCTCGCCAGCCAGAACCCCCTCCACAGCCTCGCCAGCCAGAACCCCCTCCACAGCCCCACCGGCCAAAACCCCTCTACAGCCTCACCAGCCTGTACCCTATTTGCTGCCACGTTTAGCGTTGCCCTTCAGCACTTCAAGTACCAAGCACCTCCTCCACAACTCCACCCCCAAGACGGTGGCGTGGTGGCTACGTTCCCGTGCCACGACGCGGGTTTGGAAGACTTCCTCTCCACAAGGTAGTCCGAAGGAGTCATGAAGCTTTCTGCGAGTACGTGACAGTCACCTTGCCCGAAATATCCAGGGAATTCCGACAAAGCATAAGGTACTTTAATCAGTGCTTGGAAGCAAATATGGACGTACAACCAGAACTCTGATAAGACAGGAATATTAAGTATATGAAGTGATTAAACTAGATTGAAAAGTCAACCGAGCTTTTTTGTAAGTTTCTGATTTTTGTGTCACAGGTTAGTAACAAGTCTTCCCCATAAGGCCGCAATATTTCCTCATCAGTGCGCGGGTCAACTTTTTAAAATAAAATGTTCAAATTTAAATGGTCATGTGAACGACAGTTATATGGATTGTTTGTGTGAGAAACATCTTGTCCTATTTAAACTTGTATCTTTCATAGGAAGCCTTATTTCGATTCTAGAAAGAGGCTCAATGTTGAGTTTGTTTCCGTATTATAGCCGTAAAGCAGATTGTCGCAACGCAGTTTTTCTTTTTCCCAGTCTTAACACACTGAATATAAAGAAGCTGCGGTTTTTGTTACTACATGTTTTTACATGTAATTTTAATGTGTTTTTGTGGTGTTATAACGTCAAGGTTAACCAGACGTTCGACTCGTGTAATGATAGTCGCTTAAGTTCTTAGATAAAAACTAGCAAAACCAATAAATGTGCACTTTAATGAATAAATCGAGGAGAGATTTTTCGAATTTTCTTAAAAAAACCATTTTCAATGCTAAAATTTGACTTTCAGTAAATGCTACTGCATTCTGAGGGCTAATAAGGTTCTATACTACAGAAAATCATCAGTGAACACCTTCCTCATGCAAATTAAGCCGGTAATGAATAATGCACTACTGTTCATTAATTAGTAATGTTGATGAAGCAGACGTCGTACGTGACTGGGTGCGAATGTTGTGCACGTCCCCGTTGTACTTCACTGCTTCTGATTGATTAAAATTTTGTGCACGGTCTAGTGCTTGTCTAATACGTTTGATAAACCGTCGAAACGAAAGAAAGCCAGTTACCCGAGAGAGGCCACAGCTCACGCTCACATTCGCTGTTTGAATAATTTTTTTCAATGACACAGTACCTGCACCTGTCTCCAAACTGTCTCGCAAATTACTCAGAACTCTGCTATAACTACCAGCAGTACTTATTGTGAATGGAAAAATTCTGATCAATCATCGAAATAATCTGCAAGCTGCTCCAAGCTACAGTAGGCCCTACGACTAAAAGACGACAGAGCACTAATTGCATGCACAATTTTGGAGTAACCTTTCCTTATGAATTATCCAAGGAATTAGCTTGTATTGCAACAAATAAAAATAAACCTTTACTTACAAGATTTGCGGGGCGGGGCATTGGTGGGGTTAGGTGGTTGTGTGGTGCAGGCTGTTTTGACAACTTTGATGCAGACATACATGTGTCATCTAAGAATGGATAACACATTAGTAAACATGACATGGCCAAATCAGTTGAATACAACGCAGTGGTACACAAAAAATATTAACAGGCAAAGTGCCAGAGGTCTAGAACTCGAGAACTGACACAGAAAGAAAGCTCTGACATGTATGTAACCCTTAAAAGTGGTGGCACATAGTCACTGCAGTATGTTAGATCGATGCAGAGGGATTTGCCTTAATTTTCAAAATGCGCTCATCTAAAGAGACAGCCCCAAATTTAATAGGTGCAATATCATACTTACTTTAGAATGTTATACATCGAAAGAAAAAACTTCCTTTCTGCCATCTCTGGATATGACATCATCAGATCATACAGAAAGGACAGCTTTGATTGAAGCTCAACGGTTGACAGCTCAAGCTAGACAAGACTTCACCATGTTCACAAGCGATCAACACTTGTATACAGAGTTTGTCAGAATTAGTCATTGTGACATATATCCAGATAGGGCAATTTGTAGTCAAACTTTCTTAACTCTTTTATCTTTTTTTCTGTGATACAATAAACTTGAATGTTGATGTGGAGAACTGGAAGGAAGGGGATTAGGCACCCAGGTTCACAAGTACATGTACTGCCAGTGTTCTTCAGTTCTCTTCCTCCCAGAGGGTTTATTGTATCTGTATAAAAGTAGTCAGGCCCCGAGACTGGGGCTACCTGCAAAGAGTCGGGCAGGTGGTGTTGTAAAGTTGTTACACAGTATTCATTAAACAATAAACATACACAATAAATATGAAACAGTAATAACCAATTCGTGCCACACTTAAATTAGAAAACAGCATACATTTAACAGAACAGACATGAAGGCAGCGCCGGCTACATGGGTCAGGGATGCAAGCAGTCAGGTCAACCCCGCGCGCTGGCTGACCGACTATCGTACACACACTCACCGCACACACTCCAACCCTCCTCGGGTATCCAACACGGCCGCCATGCCTACTATTAACTTGACAGCGAGCAGTCCAAGGTTCAAGGGTAACTACACTTAATGCCATACATGTAAAGGTGTTACAGTTAAAAAAATCCAAATCTAATCACACAATCCAATAATAGACATCTTTGCACGTTAACCCATGTGACGTCTTAACACATCCACAACGCACGTACATACACATGTCCCTATATTGTCAAAAATCAACGTTCAAGCTCCAACATTACACTTCTTCGAACTTCACCTCAATTTCACATTTTCAATCCAACAAAAGCCATCCCCATCCTTATCAAATCTGTTTATGATAAACTGCCGTAAAGGTAGTAGGCCATCTGACCCAAAATTTTCCACAAAATAATGAAATTTACGCTACAAAAGGGAGTAAAAGGAACGACATGATTACCTGCAAAAAGGCGCTGCCAAAACCAGCGTTTCGGGGCGGCATTTATGTGCCCGCGTAGTACAGTCTAAACCCTTCAGAAAAACTGAAAGTTGATATTAGGCCGCCAAACCTCGGAAATTTACAACAAACAGAACACCGATAAAAAATAAACAAATGCTATTACATTGCAATGTCCTTGGCCCGCATTTCCAATTATTAAAGCTTATAATGAACTACACGTACTAAATAAAAGATCATGGCGCAATGTTTTCCGGACAACCAGTTATAAACAAAGCTAAGGACGACAAGGAAGGACATGAAACAAATTAAAACGGTATCATTGGGATAGCAAAGTAAGACCGATCTTACAAGGATTATTTTCAGTTTAAAGTGCAGTGTATCTTCCGGCATAAAAGAACTTTGCTTCTTTTACGCAGACAAATAGTTCCAGAAACATTTCACTTTTAGTGAATATCAAATATATTTAGTTTAACTTTGAACAAATAGTTGCCCTGTCCCTCTGTTACAGACGATGGTGTAATGATCGGTTAACAATGTAATCCGGCGAATAATTGTTATAACCCAAAGGACCCATAAAGCTTTGTTATTACATTATTTGTAGATTTTTATTACATTATCGGCCGGTATTAGTAGTGGGGGGGACGATCCAGTACACTTTTGACCTTTGACCTCGACAAAGCAATAAATAAATAGGTATAAATAAATATGAATAATAAATAAATGAATAGCGTGGGGTGAAAAAATGCGATACGGATTGACCTTTTGTATACTAATTGAAAGAAAGGGTACAGTTTGACTTAGTGTACAAATATAATTAGGGTAAAAATATGAAATGGGGATTTGAAAGTGGTAAAATGATAATCCCTACACAATGGACAGCCCAGACAGCCGGACTGGAAGCGAGATAATCCGTAGACAATGAACCGCGCGGACCGCCGGGCTGGAATCAAGCTTTGAAGCGAGATAATCCCCGGACAATAGATGGCTTGTGGTGCCGGGGCTAAGAGATAGAGATAAGCCTTAGATAATTTGGGTAATTCGGAAGACGACGACAGGGCGCGCTTGTCTCACAATCGTTAACACGGCTCCTTCTGCTGGCAGATTTTTTATTACGACATAAAAGATGCGGGGTTTATTGGGATGAATAAGGGGCACGTAAAGGAAGTTAATTAGTCGTGGGGAACGCGTAACAATCTGATGGTTTAGCAAACACTAAACAATATTAATAATAAAATTTGGGCGTGAGAGGGAAGTTTTAAGGCAGTGGTTTTGACGCAGTAACTCAGATGTATTTTTGATTCGAAAGGTAACAGAGATGGATATGTGCGGGGAAATACCAAACGGGCAAACGGAGGGGTGTCCTCGATTAATGTACCTGACCTCCAAAATAACGGAGCGACAGCTCGCAGGATTGGCGGGTAATCTCGTCAAAGAACAGGAGGGAACGAAACCTTGGGAAGACCCCCTCATATCATCTCTCAGTCTTTCTACCGCCGATTTGTTTAGACACAAGGAAGAAAATAAGTATTATCCGTGGGCGCAATGTTTTAGCGCATTCGTTCAATGCAAACATATCAACTGTTGTGGCACTGCTGCGTCTTGAAACGGAAAGAAGGCAAGCAACACCTGGAAGCACACGATATTAATGTCAAGTTCTGACCCATTCAATCATTTGCGGTGAAATAACGTATAATTGTACCTTGGTGTTGTGAGTGCATTACAGGTGTTCAGGACCATTTGGACGTTGAATAATAAGATTTGCTTTGATAAAAAAGACTGAACAGAGTTGTGAAGGAGCATATGGAGGGAGTGGCCCTGTAATCTATATTGTAGCGTGTCCTGTCTATGGGCTCTGACGCTGACAAGAACTACTCGGTCAGGCTCAAATCTCCGTTCCGGGCAAAATTGCTCTGTTTATTTCCCCGAAAGCCAAAGTGCTGTCTCACACACACAGCTCCAGACACGAGGTGTCTAGACGGGGACTGCGCAGGCGCGAGGCGAGAAAGCCGCAAGCCGTTCGCATACCAGCGGAGGCAGCCTGCTAGCTCCATGCGGGTCCGAGCTGGCGCCCCCACCGGCCGAACCTGCCGGCGCTACACTATATTGTGCCCAGAGGAATCTGGCGAGGATTGGATCAGAGTTCACAAGGTAACGTTTTGCTCACACTCTTGCATAGAGTACTCAGTGTGTTGTGTCATAGTGTCGAGTTGAGTGTAGTCGCAGTACAAGATTCAAAAATGTGTCTCATTAGTAGAAATACGGTGAGAAAATTACGCATCCATAAGTAAAATGAGTTTGACTTAGCCGATGTTGGGATGTAAAGATCACAACATGCTCGATTTCAGCTTCAAAGTAATTTGTCATCTCAACATTTAATTATGATAAACGTGTTTTCAGTAACCAGCAGCCGATATTCTTATCTTTTTATGTGCTCCAATTCCTTGTTTAATATTTGGTTATTTTTTTAAAGATATAAGTATGAGCAATTATGTCTCATTATGAAAGCGTACATGTAATGAATGGCCTTGGTGATGGGTATAAAATGTCTCCTGTGTTTATAGACGACCAAGATGGCTACACTATGCTGCATGAACGATGCTTGAATTGTCACGCGTGGTCTTGCGGGCTTCCACTGACTGCTTTTCGCGAAAATTATTATTTTATGGATAGGAAAATGGGAAATCAGACACAAAACTAAATTTTGATTAATACATGTAAGTGTATATCTTATTTTATGGCCTGTGGTCCGTTTGGCACTATTTCATCTCTTGAAAAAAATGACAGCATTGCTTTTACTTGATGCCTTTGGAATTATACTAAAAACTGCTATTTCGGTGAACAAAACTGCCATCTTAATTGATTTAACACCCGGCTGGACCTGCTCCTTGTAACTTTGACATCTTTGCCCCAATAATCTCACCCCAACAGATGGGTCCATGACCAACTTCAGACCGACTCTTGACCGTGCAAGTACATGAAAACATGGTTGCTATTAAATTCATAAAATTGGGTGCTTCCGCTATAGTGCTCAAGATTTGCAGTGCTATGCTTAAGACCTTTCATGTCTCTGTGTCAAGACATGCACGCATTGAATGGCTTGATAGGGCCTTCGTATGTGTACAGTGATATTCAATGTGTCAGGTGAAAGGAAAGGACACTGGGAAATCGTTACATTTTATCACAATCGCACACACGTTCATTTTTGGCAAAACAGAATCGGTTTTCAGCTTAGTTTTATTCTTTTCATGACTTGCGTATTGTTTGTTGCGTACAACAATCACGTACAGAGTGGATGCCAAATTTAATTCTATTCAAAGTATACAATAAAGGAGCAATATAAATTCGACCACGCTTAGCCGGACACTATGCATGCCCAGACGCAAGGCACTGCACTGCAAAGTAAAAATATTAACGTTGGATATAAAGCAGAGATCAAAGCAGGGTTATTAAAGGCATATTGCAGTAAACTGTTGATTTCTTCAAAAACGAGTTCAGTGATCGACGGTGGACAGATCAACGTGCAAAGCTGAAATTAATCTGTATGTGAAAAACGGTAAAACACAGTTTAAAACCTGAAATTATTAAACTTTTAATAATACAGTTTTAATATTTGGGACCTTTTTCGAAGTTGCATGTATTTTATTGTTTAGAAATACAATAATTCTGTACATTTAAAATGTGTATAAAATTGTTTGGAAACTTTGACAAGTTACTTTTAATTTTGATTTAAACTTCAAAAAAACTCTTCAAAGAATTATTTTCCTTTTTTAATCTGTAAAATCAAACACCTTTATTAACAACACTAAAGATATGTTAGTACATGTACGGTGAAATTAGAAACAATCTTAGTAGTTGTATTTTAGTGAACAGATAAAATCATTGTAAATTTGAAATAAAAAATTAACATAAATGTGAAAACACATTGGCAGAACGTGGAGTACGTACCCCTGTTCTTTTCAGAACCAGAAATACTTACAAAAGAGATATGTCCATGGTGCTACCGCAAACATTCTTTCTATTATACCTCTTTACCATGCATGCAAACTTTCAAGAGTTATCTAGAACAAAATGGTGTTTTTCGTCAACTGTCTGTACGTTACATTTTATGGTCAGGCATAGGCTGGATTTTTATACAATGTACTTGTGTAGCGATACAGCGAAGTTAAGTGACTGATTACAACAAAATACGTCTCAATAGTTGTGGCAGCACATTTTTCTCCCGTTTCAGTCATGTCCACTTTCCTGTGGTCCTCGAACCTATCTGTATCTTACATGTCAGATTATACACCAATGGAGTTTGTAATGTCTAAGATACGCGAACTCAGAGTTCAGAATCGCCAAACCAACATTAGCACACAGAATATTCTTCCACGAGTGGTTACTGAATTCTTGCGAGCTATTCCTTTACGAAGCTAGGGCAGCCAACTCTGAGGAACCCAAGTGCCGTCATTTGAAGAAATAATTCTTGGTTTTTCCGAGTTTTTTTTCTGGACAAGTGCAATCCTATAGCTCTGTAAGGGGGTTAAATACTAACAATGAAGGCTATGAATTGACAATCTTTTTCTTCCATTTCATGAATGACAGGTTTTGGGTGTATTGCATACACTGCCGTAGGTACACATTGCACTCTGTTGCCCGATTTAAAATATTTATAGCCTTGCTAAGTCACTGATATAATTATTTATAGCATTACGTTCGAAAAGTGTTGTACCGGAGTCACCCGGAGTTCACTATCCGCCCAATATTTTAAACTATTTTTGATGTATAAAGGCAAATACAGAAAGGCAAATTAATTGTTAGGAAAATAATAGTACTTCAAAATTCGGTTGGAAAGGAAATCTAAATTTTTAGAAGTAGGAACAACCCAGCTCTAACAAATTACGCATCTTATCGATCACTCATGCATTGCACCTTACCGAATCTAAGGCTTAGGGTTATATCTTTGTCATTTGAACGTGTTAAGACGCGTTTGCACCTCCGAGGCTGCGTCTTTTCATTTTTTTACCTCTCATGACTCAAGTACACAAAATTCACAGTCATTGAAGGATTGATAAAAAAAACACGAAACTTAATAACACGCTCCTATCACTTCCCTTGAAAATCGGTGCAAGGCAAAGCATGCATTGTTAAACGCAAAGAAAACAAAAGAAACGATAGCTTAAAACGAGGAGAGCTTTTCATCCTTCTGAATGTCCTATTAATAGCGAGTCAAACAAAGGCTACATTTTTCAAGGTAGCCAAAGGTTGTACTTTATACTTAGAAACTTGAATCTGTTCGTGAGGATACTCTAAGTTTGTTTTGCTCCATTATAATTCAAAGTACTGTATGGTACAACAATGCGAAACAAGCAGACAACGCTGCGTAGAGTCAAAAAAAGGTGGTAAAATAAAAAAAAAAACATGACGTTGACTTGGATCAAATATGCAAACGGAACGGGTATACTTGCTAGACACACTGCGTGATTGCAGCCGATTGGTCTAGTGTATGGACATTATAAAGTTAAAAAGTGGGCGCGGCTGGCAGTCATTCAGGGCCAAAACAAGTCGCTTTCCCCCCTCTATCCGACTTATGAATGATGCAAAGATATAGAGTTCTAGTTTTCTGATTGTTGTGGTGCTCGTTTATTTATGATTTTTTATAATGGCGTATAAACTTCACCGGTAATTGATTTGATTTAAAAGTGACATCTGGCATACATAGAGCTTAATAGCTCTCAACCAGTCACAACTTGTGCAATAAATAATAAGCAGTTACCAGCTTACCATATCGACAAAATACGACGTTTGCAATAGAATTATGCGCGTACACATTTGAAACCTGTAGAGGTTTCCCACTGTCACTTCATTACATCGCGCTGCCAATCTTTCATTTAAGTATATGTGACGTACTGCACATTGTTTTAAATTCATTTAATGTGTTATTTGTATTAACTATGTATTTTATCATTTAACAGATTCACGGAGAAACTTTTAGGGAGAATTGGCAGAGAAATTTGCAACCAACGGAAAGTAGCACTGAAGAGGCGTTGAGTTTCACCATCACAAAACGGTAGGCCTATACTTTACATCAGTAAAGGAGCTCCTGCAGTACAAAGCATGTAGCCGTGGAGATAGAACACCCCTTGTGGTCACCTATAGCCCCCAACTGAAACCACTCCAAAAAATCATAAACGAGCTCAACCCCATTCTACAAGAAGACGATGAATTAAGACAGATCTACTAGGAACAGACAAGCCCCTAATCTCTGTGCCATCTCGTCAAGAGCAGCCTCACCCCCACCCCAAAGAAAATGGAACATCGCCGTGCAGAACCTCAAGATGCCAGCTCTGTTACCATATAAAAACCAGCACTCATATAACTGGCCCCAACAATGCCACCTTATCAAAGGATCACACACCGGCAACTCATCCAATGTGGTGTCTGCTGTATGTTGTCAACGATGCCCCAGAGCTCTGTACATTACTGGTCAGTCACTACGGCAACGGATCAATGGCCACAAATTTGACATTCGACACCAGGATGTAAAAAAGCCAGTATCCCAACACCTTCATCTCTCCAACCACTCTGTCGCTGACTCGAGGGTGGCTGTACTCACACAAAAGAACTTTAAAACCAGAATGGAAAGGGAAGCAGAGGAACAAAAGATAATCCACAGACTGGACTGCATTGACTCTGGACTTCATAGAGATCATGGTTTCATTATCTACCACTGCCCCCTCCCCCGTGATGACTTATGCCCTTTTCTTTGGACATGCTTGAGTGCTTCACTGCCATATTATATACCTGTGTTGAAAATATGTTACTTCACCACATCTGATGAATTACTTGTTCCTACGAAAGCTTAGGTGATTTATCTACTCAGTTAGTCTTTAAGTGCTACTTAAACTCTCGATAACTATTGTTTTGGATATACTAACCCACCCTAAGATCAGTAACAATGTCTGTTATGATTTGATAGAAGAGCACAATTACATGTGCGAATGAAGTGCACCTAGGAAATAGAACATGTCCAGACACGTTTTTCCTTAAGGTCTATAATCGTAAGTATGATGACATCTGTCAGTGACGTATCTCAGCCAATCGAACTGCAAGATAAAAGTGCTAACCCATGGCACTGCACTTATGACGAATCACAACGTCCGCAACAGAATTATACAACGTTGGAACCAACAGTCACATCATAAGTCGGTAAACAGCGACATGTATGTACACGTAAATCTAGCAAAGTGGTGATTGCAAAAATACTGAGATGCGTCATTATTCATTCATTCCCCCAACGAGTCATGAAGTCCCTAGTCCACAAATTAGCATGTCCTAGTGCGCGTGTGGGATTATAACAGCCCTGTGAGCTTGCGTGTCCACGGTTGCGTTGTGCCTTCTTCAGAGAGTCTTTCGAGGATAACCGCCTCATTGAAGATGAAAAGAATGAACGGGATCCGACCGTGTGGTGCAACAACCAACCGGACTACGTTATATACGTGTCTTATTTGGTGTCATAGAGCAACAGGAAACTGGTTCTATGACTATGCGCGTCCGGTTGGTCGATTTTTCAGTGAAAATGAAAGATCCTGTCAACAGTTCCCACATGACAGTTAACCTGTGTTGTGTTCATGCTTTACTTTGTATTCATTCGTAATGTCGTTACGCAGGGAGTGTCCGTGCACGGTGATCTGTTACCCGTTGTTTGCGCGCGCAGCCAAAATATCTATTTTTGCAGTTAGATCATCTCGAGCTTTCCGGTTGATTTGTCAATAATTTATGTCATCAAACAATACAGACTGAAATGTAAATTGTTGGCATCGATTTATTTTGGCAGCGCCTCCTTAGACTCCAGAATGTACGTATAGTGACAAATGTATGTTTCGTATTGTCATGACGTCATCGTCGAGTTCTATTGAGTTTGATGTGACGTTATGAGCACGGTGTTCCTTCGATGAATAGATATTTGGCACTGTTGAGAGTATACGTTGACCGTATTACGCGTGCTTACAAACTTGATGCGAGAGCCATAAGAGTTTTTCAGCATACTATCCCCCCCACATTTTGCATGCTTCTCGAGCTATAGGTTAAAATAACATTTTGTATAGATTTGGTATTTTCCGTGGTGTTTTGCGTTAGTAACTACCCAATAAACGTCACATGGTTTGAAAACATGGTTATCGCCATCGCTTCATCGTGCCAAAAAGGCCAGATTCGTATTATAATTCAACACAAGGGACTACAGAATCACGAGTTGACAGTTTCATCTGTCCATCCAGAAAAAAATATGATTTTTACGCGTTTAATGTGGAGTATAGATTTAGACAGCAGTTTGTTTAATTACAAAACACCCAAAGTATAAACTGTCATCTCATCTTGAGTCTTGCACACGGTTGAGCCATATAGGATGGCTTCATTTTGTCACGTTTGAATTGATACTCATGAAGTTTATACGCGAGTACCTTAATCGGCTTAAATGAATGATTGACGGATGTACATGCCAGTGCAGTGCACACACTTTCACAGGTGAACGTGTGTATGCATCTACTTGGTTTCTTGGTTCTTGCTTGGGTGTAAACAACATTAAGCAACAAAAATCTATACTAGATAAGCAAACTTTGTATTCGTCTACAAGTCTTGTTTTACAAATACAAATTAAAACTAGTAAAACAACACGTTGACAAAAAATAAAAATACAAATATTACAGCCGGACTGAAAAATTAAATGCATAAATATGAAGATAAAAGTGTAATGATGTAATGCGATCTGCAATGAGTAAGACAAAAGGGCCTAAACTACATGTGTAAGTCATGACATTTGAAAACTAAGATATCATAGCAATGATGATAAAGTAAAGGTAAACGTATGTATATACCATGGGGGTATTGCACAAATGAGCACATGAAAGTACGACTGTCGAAGATTTTGCTTTTGTCTTTTTTGTATTGGAAAGGTTGTTTTCTTTTTCTATATACGGTTGTCACTATTTTTCGTTTTTTATTATTGGGTAATATTTTGGATTGTTTAACTCTTACGTCTTACGTATATTATGTATTTTAACATAACATAAACATTAACATAAGACTAAAATAGGCACACAAGAATGCCAACGAAAGACGAAATAAAGAAAAAACGCACGGCTATGTAGTGGCCACCTACGAATGGTTACAATTAAGGATTGGATAAACGAAAACATGGGCACAACGGCACCGATGCCCATGCCATTACATGTTTCATTTATTTATTTGTGCACGTTTCAAGTTGGAACAAAATATTCAACACAATAGGACGTGTATCCATGGAAGACTGCCTAGTTTTCATTTACCATTTTAACAGATTTGAGACCTCTCTACACATACATGTACATTGTTTAAGCAGAATGGAGGCACAAGGGTAACATGTAAAACATGTGCCAAATGAATAATCTCTTAATATTTTAGCACAAAAAGCAATTTTCACCTTTTCTTCTGTAGGTTAAATAAAAGATTTACCAAGGAGCTATCATTGCGTGTTACAATGATTTAAAGCACGCTTATTGAAATTGTTGGCATAAAATGTTCAAATTGCAGTGAATGGGATTATCAGTCTCAGATATATACACAAAGAATTCCACGTATGAACCATAACGAATCATTAGCACGTTATTTTTAAATAAATTCAATCGGCAATTGCTTTTGTTGTTGTTTGTCATGGCGATTATCTGTTGTGTTTGTAGGGAATTAAAGTTGGTTGTTTCAAAATGGGCACAAAAGAAAGTGTACAGTGTTATTATGAACGTACTTAAAGATATAATAAAAAATGCCAAGCTATAGGGTCAAACTAACGATCGAATTAACGAAAATATGGCTGTCCGGTCAGATTAATTTGTTTATGTCTAAATTTATTATTAAGAACCCTTAGTATTATGTTCATTTCCTTCTTTCTATGTCTAAATTTATTTGTTTTTCCTTCTCAATAATATTCTTTATTTTACAATTTCTTTGAGTTTTTCTTTCTATGTTTAAATTATTAGTTTCTTATTTTAGTTGAAGTTTGAAGCAAAACAAAGAGGTATTAAACAACGCAGCAGGGCCAAGAATTCCAAAGTACAACCACAACCAATTTATTCCAAACAAATCCTTCTTAAACACAGAAAACATATACCTATACACCGTGTGAAAAAAAGTTATAATAAAACTTAATATAAAGAAAAAAAACAAACCGAAACCAAAGTAAAAACCAAAACCGAAGCGAACAAGAGAAACCTTGTGACGACATCCCCGAAGAAACCCTAATAATGCAACACAAATTGTTTCAGAACGTTCAACTTATCTTCTTCCAGAGTTTCGATGCAGGGAAAACTGCATAAGTCCAGTATGGCCATGTCTCGGTGCCTATAAAGGTGTTGCAGTTCTGCATTATGATCAAATTTCTCTAACCACTGGTTGAATACTTCCTCATATCTGTTTTTAATCAAATCCTCCACCATGTCATTCATGTACCAATCTAATAACGTTTTTCTGTCTTCAATGATGAAGCTGTGCTGTGTTTGCGACGGGTGATCCACCTCACACCCGTGGCATCTATTCCGAATTTCAAAAACACAGCCACGTGTACGCGTACATACAATAGCATGGTTGCCTGTATGAAGAGGTCGTCGTCACTGGGTGGGAGGACGGATGGATTCTGCACCGGGGCGACGGGAGCGGGAGCCAGGCTGGGCGGGGTAGCAGGGCTAGGCGGGGGAGTCAGCTCAGCACTAATTCTTTTCCTGGGTGGTTGGTTCTCCCCGTCTTCTTCCTCCGGTAGTTCTTCGTAGCCTGCCATGTCCGCTACTTCGTCCATTCCCACATCCTCCTCAAATGCAGCCCGAGGATCATCATCGTCGCCTTGAGTTTGGGTCCTTCCCCCTTTTTGCATCTGCAAATGCACGAAATGAATGTCTACCTGGCGGTCCAATCGAATGTGTTGGTAGGACTGCAACACTTGCTCGACACGAGCCACAAATCTCTCGACCGTTAATTCATCCACTCGTAAAAATAGCAGAGCGATGGGAAAATTCAAGTAACTTGATTGACACACTAACCTTACTTTGTCTTCAGCGGGGACACTGTCCGTTAACCTTTCAAAAATGCTCTCAAAAATGGAACCCAGGCGTTGCAAAAACTCCTGTAAGGAAATTGTTCCACGTCCCGGAACTGAACTCTATAATCATACGTGGAGGTCTGATACTTTTTTACAAACTTCTAATTAACGTCGATAATATCGTAAAAATCTTGCGGTCTCTCCACGCGAATCATCTTCTTGGGTGCCTGGTTCTTCCCGTCTTCCACTTGTGGTAGTTCTTAACCGTCCACTCCTCCGTCCTCTCGGTCGGCTTCCTCAAATTCTGCCCACGGATCGTCGACGTTGTCTTCGCTATTACCGTACCCTCGCTGGTGCGGTGCGCCGTCTTCAGCCAGGTCCATTCGATCCTCTTCATCTGACGGCCCGTTACCGTCTTCTTGATTCCGAGCCAGTTCGCACAGTCTATGAAAGGCGTACGGCCTCTCATCTTGGCTGAGTACAACGGTTTCGAGAAGCAAGCTGAGTGCTTAGTACGTTTGACGGTTTTGTATATCTTGGTAGAAATCCATTGCCGACAAGATTCAACGTTCGTCGCTGTTCGTTGCTGTTCGTAAAATGACCCTTGCTACTTTGGCCACTGCAATGCAGTCCACCGCGGTTCTTTAAATCGAACTCTCCATTGTCTAGAGATTATGTCGGATCAAATGCTCGCTTCCAGTCCGGCGCCACGAGCCGTCTATTGTCTGCGCCGTCCTTACCCAAGGCCATTACGTTCCGTTGTCTTGGGATTATCTCGGTTCCAGCCCTGGCGGTCCGCGTGGTCCATTGTCTGCGGATTATCTCGCTTCCAGCCCGGCTGTCCGGGCCGTCCATTGTGTAGGAATTATCATTTTACCACTTTCAAATCCCCATTTCATATTTTTACCCTTTTCCCTATTTATATTCGTACACTAAGTCAAACCGTACTGTCACAATGTGTTCTTAAATATAGTAAATTTATAATTCTTTGACTCACATATACCTTGCACTGTGTTTAAATCCCCCTCTTTAGCAATGAGGTTGACCCAGGGAGTATCTAAGTTTATCTTTCACGTGGAAATCAGCATTAGGCAAATTAGGTTTTGCTTCAGTGATTTTGTTTAACACTGAAATGCCATGTGCATCCCCGTAGGCACTGCCTTACTAGCTTGCACTGTGAGCAGTCACCTCCTGTGTGGAGTGTACTCTACATTGGTACTGTGTGTACCAGGGAGTGGCCCATGATTTAAGCCAGTATACCATAACTGGCTTTCCCCCCCGTGGGTACTACATGAGGCTGGGTTGTTTGTCCTCAGTGGACCACCAATTCAAAGCTTAACATAATCCTGAGTGGATTTGGTGTGAGGTGGACGACGAGTCTACTCCTGAGTAGGGAGAGTCCGCCGTGTACAGTTGTACACAAAGCTGAGTCCTGTGTGAACTGGTGAGTTGGAGCCCGCTGCCTACAAGTACCTACCAGCCGTGTCAGGCCGACGGTAGCTGGGGGAGACCAGAGAGACTACTTACCGGGGAATCTGCTGCGGAGCCAGGCCGTATCTTCCCTACAGGAGTGGCCGTGGGAAAAACCGCCAAGTCCCTGTTGAACTCGGACGCTTGTCTGCTGCTGAGCATATTCCTATGCAGTGGTGGGCTAATCCCTGAAACCTGGTACAGGTACCGTAGTCTTACATTATCTTGGCCCCTTTAGACAGCAGTTGTATATATATAGATATATTTTTATTTATTTATTCTCTTATTTATCTTACTTTGGGATAATAAATTTACGGAATAGTTGGCCTGTTTGGGATAAGATAGATTTGGTACTTAATTAAATTAAGAGTTTATTTTCTGAACACAATTTTCGCCCTCCTGAGTTTTTCCTTACTAAGTCCACACGTCTCTCAACCTTTACCGCTGCAGTCCTCCATGGGAAAGACGGATGCATGCTGTGACACGTACCCTTTCTTTCAATTACTGCATGAAAGGTCAATCCGTACCGCATTTTTTCACCCCATACTTCCTTCCTATTCATAGTTTTATAACTATTCATCTATTTATTATTCATATTTATTTTATACATATTTATTTTGTACCTATTTATTAATTGCTTTGTCGAGGTCAAAGGTGTACTGGATCCCCCCCACTGGTATTAAATTATCGACCCCCCAACAAGCCCAGTAATTCCATACCTAAAGAAACTATTTTGAGTCCAATGACGTGTGGAGGTTTTACAAAGTTAACGTAAAATATAAAAAGAGGCACTTAAAGTTAAAGGTTGACTTTCATGACTGAGGTAGAATCAGTACTAAATGCCAGATCGCTGTCAAATCTGAGCCTGGATCCGAAGTCCAAACCATTTGCTTTTAAATGGCCTAGCCTTAAACCACAATGTTTGTACCCCTGAGGGCTGCTTTATCCAGAATAGGGAAGGTTAAATTTTCGCAGACTTATGCTGAAAGCAATACGAAAATAAAAAAGAGAAGATCCTGATGGGATTCTATGCTGTTCCGCGCTTTCTTTATCAAATCAATTACAATAAATAATTATTATCAAGAGAATACAAGTCACTGCACTGATGGGCCACTTCTCCGTGGCTTACCTTCAGCTGTGTAAGTAGGGAAGCCCGTCTGTATAGAGAAACCACGCCCCTTTTGGGGGTTTTCTCGAGCCTCTCGACCAATCAGAACGCTGTATTTAGCCCCATTTCTCCCTCATTAGCATAATTTGAGGAGCCAGCTCCTCATCGGGTCGTTCCATGTTTGGGTGACGAGTAGGGGTGTTCCCCTAAGTGAGGGGCGTAGGCTACTCGAGATACTGCTTTATATACTGCACATGGACATGCATATACATGTACATGTGTATTATGTAGTGTATTTGTAATCAGAAAACACAGGAAACGCATTCTGCATTAGTCGTCTGAATGAAGCGTGCTATTATTACTATTAATCCTATTACTATTTGTTTTTACGTATGTAGTTATGTATGTTTCTAAAGGAGGGTAATCAATTGAAGTAAGTTTACATAAAATGGAAATTTAGTTTTTGTCAGCTTCATTCATGTCTGATACCTCCTCAACATGGATATTTTCCATGTGCCTCTCTAGATTAAACTTCCGTCCGAAGCATTTGTCACATTGGTGACAAGCATAAGGCTTGGTTGTATAAATACCAGTCATGTTGACTCTGCGAAGGATGACCTTTAAATGACAGGAAAAAAGGGAAAGCGTTCCATATATCCTAAATATATACGGATTTACTGCTTTTGATTTGCATATTTCATTGTTTATTTTTCATTGTTTTATTGTTCAAATTGGTCTTTTTATCGCTCAAGCTGCTCTATATATTGCTGTTTTACTCGTTTTATTACTCTTTTAATTGTTCAAATTGTTCTTTTTATCGTTCAAATTGATTTTTTGTGCTGTAAATTGATCTTTTCATTGTTAAAATATATTCCTCTCATTGCTCAAGCGGATCTTTTATTTTTATTGATCAAAATAAACCTCATATTTTTTAATTCGTCTTTTTATTGTATAAATTGGTCTTTTTAATGTATAAATTGCTTTTTTTGAGATTTTTATCGAGTTTAAAAATTTCATTGGTAATCTCATTTTACCGTGTAGGTTTGGCGTTTACTTCCCCCCTGCAATAAAAAGGCCAATTTGAACAATAAAAAGAGCAAATTATGCTAATGAGGCCAAATCCAGCGTTCTGATTGGTCGAGAGGCTCGAAATGATTACGTAATATCGACTATACAGACGGGTTGCACTACTTAAATGAATCCCCATTGACCCACATGCATTTGATAATATTTGAAATATTTTGGTAATCTTTTTTTCAAATAGTTTGTATACAAGATTAGTAAGTAAAAAATCATAATACCCAACCGTAAGCTTGTAAAATGTTAAAAACGCAATGATGGGTTATATAGGAAACTGTCACACGCTTTTGAGGCACTATTTTCGTACCTTAGTAATCGTTGATTTCAAAGCTTTGCCTTTTGTCTGTCATGAATGTAAATTTATTTTAGTGGAATCAAATAAACCCCAACATTGCGTCTGACTCGCACCTGCAATCCCGTATTGTGTGCTGTACATTGTACCTAGTATATAGCATCAAAGCATCAATGATAGTTTCTCTAGTAGTCAGTGACCTCTATACATGACCAATATAATTAACATACGATTTGTGCTGGGGACCAAATACCAAAAACCGATACTGCGTCCATAGACTGGTGCAATCCGGTTCGTGAGTGACTTCTTTGTACCACTGATCGCAAGCCCTTCATTGGACAGTCATGCCTGGTGAGTGAGTAGGGAACGGGAACCAGTCTACCCACGAACCGCTATCACCCCACGTGATAGCGATTGATAGAAACGTCTTGGTGGACCAACCTTCTTAAGTCAAAAACCTGCTTTAATTGTTATTTTTTTCACACATTTCATGGGCTAGTAAAATTCTCTATGGGCTAGTAAAAATTACAATTTACTAGCCCCGCAGGCTACTGTCCGAAAAAATAAAGGGCAAGCCCTGCACATCATCAAATTATTTCAAGCGACTGCCCGTATGACTAATGGACGAAACGCGAGCTAGATTTATGGCCTCTACGATAACATGAAACATGTAATGAAAATTTCAAAAATTACAAATGTAACGAAACTCCATGCAGCTTGGGTAAACTTCCGGGAAGCCATTGGATTGACACTTTCAAATCAAGGAAGCCGACCACGTAGACGTCGCGTGTGGTTAGTTGGCATTATGTTGGCACTGCCTAAACGCCCGAACTCCTTTGCCGCCGTTATTACCGCCTTTCACTTTCTTATTTGGTATTTTTTAGACCATAAAGAGAAGTCAAGCCAAGCAGTCAGCGGTACGTTCCCCGACGCTTCGTACGACACGTGTTACTGCGTTCGATTGGCAGTCACGGGCGGTTTCTTGGAGAACAATTCCTCAATGCAATACGCAAACATGCTGGCATAAACGAACGATACTAATTAAAGTTGGCACCGGTGTTAATGGATGAGAAAAATTGTTGCAAGTTATGGCAAATTAGCTCAAGTCAAATAGATTTGTAAAGACGGACAAAGTAAGTGTTATATTTGACGGATACCGGCAACGGTTCTGATTGATTTCTCTAATTTAATCACTTCATAACCTCTAGACATGATTGGAATAAATGGAGTAATCTGGGGTCGTTTATTTCCACAGTTTGTGCATGTCCATCAATACCTGGGTACGCAAAGGACAAAGGTAAGTGGGTGATGTAAATTAACACACCATAGGTTTACCACCCCACAATAATTGAAGGAACCAGAGGGTTAAGATCGAGAGCGACTTTGGCAAAACAAACACCTAACTGGCGCATTGCACATGCACGTATACCACGTGTGTTCAGGGCACTCATTACCAAGGTGCGTGTGCGCACGATTTGCACGTAAAGGCTTAACAACAGGCTGTATTTGATTTCGCGCGCTCTGATCTCCCATATAATTAAATTTTTCAAACCCAAAGTAAATTAATTGTTTCATTTTTCAGTAGCACTGATTTTGTGCCCTGCCTCAAAAAGGAATGCAAAATGCGGTTTTAAATAACCCCCAAATTATTTCATTTCTCATATGAAAAAAAAATGAATTTGCCAAATTTGATCAATATCTATTAAAAATGAGTTTCCCTGGTTATAAAATTGGTTCATATAAACCAAAATATTTTCTTAATCAATTGCACTCCAAAACTGGGAATCCGCCTGTAAATGTTTGTGTACAATAAGTTTGAATTTGAACCAAATTTTCGCGCAAAATTGTGTGAATCCAGACACTTTGTAACGGAAAAATACGTAACATATCTATATTTAAAAAATTACACAATAAAATTTAAAAAAAATTGCAATTTCGGCTCTTTCGTTTCATTTCATTTTCATTTATTTATTTTGCAGGATTTAAACACAAAAGATTTACACAGTTACAAAATAATATGTAGGCTCAAAAATATAGTTTTAATTAAGAATCTACACCATAAAAAACATACAAAATACAGTAACACACAAACTTAGAAACAGCAGCACAAGCAACAACACCACACCCAAAAGACACAAAACACATGTCACACCCCTGCAGGATACTAAAAAAAACAAATACTAAAAATATCAATCAAGCAACAGTTATAGCATCATACAAAAATACATGCATTACAACATTTCACAGTTTACCAGGTCTCCCAGAAGATAATGTATTGCAGATGAGAATTGAAAAAATAGACCAAACTGAGTTACCGATACCTGTAGGAATGGCAGTTTGCAACCAAATTCATCACAAATTGTTCAACCTCCATCACCAAAATGAGTTAAACTTGTATCAATAAACTCTAAACGGATAAGACTTGAACTTTTCACAGTGAAAGAACTATATGAGTAAAATGATTGCGGCCACACCATGGACCAATCCCCCACTCGAGCATGCGCGGCCCCGAGAAGAACGCCTCAAATTCAAGCAAAACAACATAATAGACAACACATTAATTAAGGGAATGAAACACTGCAATAAAAGTGAAACCGAAATCAAGAGTTTAGGAGCAAAAAATAATCACACAATTTAATTATTTCTGCTCGACAAAAGAACACTTCTGAGATCAACAATTGAGAAAATTATGCATTACAAAGTAAGTGAATTAACTGGTTTGGCAGTGGCTGTGAAAAATGAGGTACCTCGAAGGGTGGAATTCCGAGCTGGTTTCAGAAGGCGGTTTTTGGAAAGGCGCAAGAGAGGTGTTGCCTTGATCTCGAACCAGTGCAACCTCCAACATCCTGTGCCCGGTCCGACAAGAGTGCTTGACAGTTTGTTGAGCCAGCACAGCTGGCGCGGGAACTCGAGCTTTGGGACATTTAGAGAGGGTCGGGTCACAGGGCGTGGCGAAGACGAGGAGATTGCCAGCGGTAGTTTGGCTCGGAATCTAGATGGAGACCACGGCAGGATAGGGCCAACAACGAACACTCATAATGCTTGATGACTTGAGAAACACGGCATAGTTGGTGAGGGGGCCTTGCCCACATCCCATCGGTCCAACGCTCAGGATTCAACAAGGGATGAAATGCTTGAACCTTTTAAGTCCAGTGGAACATTCATGTGATCATTCCACCATTTAGGAATGTGGTTAAAACCTGGCACAAACAACTACTTGAATCCAGTGACTTGGCCTCCACTTACTAATTTACATAATCTTCGGAAATTCATCTTTACAAATTCTCAACACGGAGGCAACTGCGAGACCAACAGGCATAGACCATTAACAGCCAGATAAGCCCTGCTACATTGTGTTCAGAGTGGGGTCATGTCCCCATCCCCAGTTTCACCGCTAGTGTTAAACCCCCAACCTGAAATACAGTACATCAAGCGATAAGAGCGCACATCTTTTTGGTACAACTTTACTCTAACGTGAATGTGCCGTTGTAGTTGATAGTTCTCATTTAAAGTTTTTTTTCGCTGCGGCTAATACACGTGGAAGAAAAGGCCATGACAACTGCATTATGCACATGAAAATGCTGCTTTTGTAGTGTAAAATATCCTTCATAGTTATCCGCTGAATTGTAGTAATATTAAATACAAGGACCTAGATGCATATTGATTATACCCTGTTCGTATAAATGAACGAGACTCTTGAATTCTGTGTCAAAATTGTGCACGTTGGTCATAGCAGAGATGTCATTGTGGTAGTGGTAAGGAACATCACTGCCGTTGATGGTTGTTGTGTACGGCCAGAAACCGAAGACATGGATTCGATCACAGACATCGACGAGGGACAAGATCAGGTACAAACCTGTGTAGTAGACAAAAAGTCAAAATCAGTGGCAAACATTTTGACAGGTGGAGTGCTGGAATACTGGGGCGTTGTTGCAACTGGTATATTCCCATATTCGTCGTTTGTAAGGGAAAAATCGTTGTTCCTGTCGGCGAAATTATCAACAAAACAATCCTCTTGAAGCTTTTACGCTCCAAGTGAAAACAGACTTCTTGATACAACTGCAACTGCGCAAAGAGTAGTGGGCGGAAAACACAGTTGAAACTATGACGTTGCAGGCCCGTAACCAGGACTTTTCCAGGGGGATGCCAATCCTCAACAAGGCGGACCAAGCATAGATCTTGTGTTTTTGTATTTGAAAAAAATAATCAGGATTCATGAGCTTGTACCAATTGTTTTAGGGGGGTTACAAGTAAACTACCGAAGAGGGGATCGACCGAGGCGAAAGATGTTCTACTATAGCTCAAAACCTTTTTATTGCCTTAAAGAGGACCTTAGTCGGCTGGGGGGTGCGGACGGCCCCCCTGCACCCCCAGTTACGGGCCTGAGTAGGAAGGGTTCCTTCAAGCTCAACTTCATATAAATTTTTACTCAGCCCATTTTTGGACTAAGAACCATCCGGTTCTTTTTATACTCTCAAAAGAGATATTTTTCATTGCGCTACCGCAAGCCAAATACATAACAAGCCCACTTGTATTGTCCAAAATAGAATGGACCCGAAAACAAGTTCTTTTAATATGCAGCATTATGATGGACCGATTATATTCTGACTGTTTCAACATGAAAAGTGTGTTTTGCCTTACCGGATGAAGCCCAGGTGTGTTTGGTCTTCGACATCGTCCGCCACATAGTTGAGACTGAGAGGAAGTGTTCAGGATGCCCAAGAATTGGCCAAACAATCTTAGAATTGACAGCAAACTGTGCCGTTTGGGTTACAATAGAGATATCGGCAGCAACAGAAAAAGCTGGTAACCATAAGTAAGAGTCTTTAAACTGCTCGAGAACATTGCCGAATCGCGTCTGGTCATCCTGTGTTTTCAAGCTATTCAGCCTATGGAAAAAAAACATCTTTTGAACTTCAGAAATTTAGGGGTGCATTTTTAAGGAAAGTCGATTTTATTTGAGAGACATGGCAAAACTATGTCTCACAGCGACCTTGATCGTATATCTCTCCAATCTTCCTAACTTTCTTAAGATCCTTCAGAAATTTTTTTTTCATTGCCTGAAAAGAACTCAACATGTTAACTAGCAGAAACATTTGGGTGTTTTTAAGCCATCCTTTGCTCAACAATAATGATGCATTAAACACACTAATTAACAAAGAAGCGTAGATCCGAAACTCACTTGTTCCTGACAAAGGAAGGGTTCAAAGTTGTGAAGTTTGTCTTTCTGCCCACGTCCTCCTCGAAACCCTTGGTCGGGGCTAAGTTAAATCTGTGAGGATATAATATCCCCTTCATAATAGCTTCAGAGATTAAATGAGTCAGCTTATTTCGTTTCATTTCTTCTGTCATTCATTTTCCGTAAAGCACTCTAGACTCGTAAGGAAAATCGAAAGCTTTCTAATGCCAGGAACTTTAAGACATTGACACAAAATCTTTCTCTTATTATTTGACTTTCGACTATTTTAGTTGTGCTGACTACGTTCCATATTTCGGCAACTTCAACTTGCCCTATGCCTTGTCTTACCTGAAAACAGCCTGTAGTTGGTCAATTTCCTTTCCACATCGAGAACCTCTCAAAATGCCGCTTGATCCGACCACACTGCAGCTTGCAAACTGTCCCGGTTTGTAAATTTCGTTCTAGAAAGATAGAAACTTCATAAACAAAGCACAAGCCACTATAGACAGAATTATCAAATAAGCCCAAATAGCTAGCTAGTGCGGGACTTTAAAGTTTAACGTTGTACGTCGAGAAGTCTGTTGTCCTTTGTTGCAAACTGCCCAAGTCTTCACCCGTAAAATAGGCTTTCTATATTTTATAAGATCTTATACTTAATGCTAGCCTTATTTAATCATAGTACATGTACACTAGCATAACCCTATCACTATCAATTTGTTTAACCATGTTGATACTTATTTTTTCTGTTAATAAATCACTATTCTTTGCTTTTTATACCAGGGTATTTTTCTTTATACACTGGTATAAAAAGCAAAGAAGAGTGATTTATTTACGGAATAAATAAGTATCAAATAAGTAAGTTTTTAAAATAATTAACAAGCAATGATATTTTGGATATTTTCGGATCGCAACATGATTACTATAAAAACCATACAGGCATCTAAATACCCTTTAAATTATAAATACCAAAAAGGTTTATCACTGAAACTGAAAAGAAGATTTTCAAGGGTTCCTGGATATGCATACACATTTTGACATATATCCTACGTTGCTCACTTGTCCCAAACAAGTCTAATATTTTGGTAATAACTGGTCTCCAAAGAGACTTAAATACCCCGATCAAGACGGAAATGCTTTAGAATTAACTCTCTACACTTCACTACTTTGATTTGTTGGTGTGGTTGAAGCCCCTACATTATGGTGAGCTGTAATCACTTCACCATTTGTAGGGACAGGTTCAATGACAATGTACATATTTTGACGTAGAAAAAGAGTTTTTTTCCAATGGTTTATTTCCGGAACCAAAGAATGGCGTATGCCAATTGCCAGTGGCAAAGTAGACAATGACCTTTACAAAAGTCAGTTCAAATAGGTGAACACTATGGGAACAGTCGTGAAAAACAAAGTACCAAGTAGCAACTCCCTAAGCCCTCATGAACCTACCTTGGGTAAACACTCCCAGAGAGCCGGTGGGAAAGCTTGAATGTTTCCGTACATGTAGAAGCACATCCGGGAATCACGTGGAACGTTGGTCTTCGTCAACAGGAAATTCCTTATACTTCCTTCTTCTCCCAATACAGCACGAAGGCTATCTCTGTGTCGAGGTTGGCACAGAATGGAAAAGTTACCCTTGATATAATATTCAAATGTCATTTGGATGTTGCAGTAACTCCTGCAAACATAATGAGTGACATGATCATACACTAAAAATAAGTGTTCATTCTGGCCAAAAGTTTAGTTCCTTTGTTTAATCGATTACAGCAATGGTTTGTCACGCCTATTAAGGTATGCCATCTCTCTCGGAAAATCTGAATTTCGTCGAACAAAGAAATTTTCTGTTGACCTTGAGACTTACGTTTAAAATGTGTTACAATTTGATAACACTTCCTAAATAATTATTTTAAAAAAACACTTGCGAAATGTAAGTTTTGTAAACTTTGAAAGGACGCGTTTTCCGCGCATACAGTGGAAAACTTTGTGCTTCTATTCGGCTTTGACAGTTGCTTCAGTCACCAGCTGAACTGTAAGTTTACAGAAAGTCTGCTTTATGTCTCATAAACAAAACCAGTGGCGTATCCAGCTAGGGACAGAGGCAGCTTGTCCCCCTGACGATTTTTTTACAAAGAATACTTCATGGGTAAGAGAGTAATCGGTATATTTATTTATCAAATGTTACCACTTTTACCCTAAAACAACACTATGAAAATAGCAAGGATGTCGGGACCGCGGGTAAGGTTTTTGATAACTTTTTTCTCCCCCAACATGAATCCTGTTGAAGGAACCCAAAGCCGCATTCACTTTTGAATCCCCCTTCACACACCTAAAGCTGGATACGCCGCTGAGCGAAATTAAACATCATGTAAAATCTCACCTGAAATCACATATAGTTTTATTGTGTGGTTTCGATTCTGTTTCAGTGAGCCTTCTCAGGTGCTTGAAGAACATCTCTGTGTTTTCTTTAAACAAATGACGGTATCTCTCAGAGAAGATCCTATTTTCAAATACAAAGAAATCGGAACCCTGTTATCCTCATATAAGGATGCAGGACTAAAGTCAATGTCTGAGACAAACCCAACATTTCGAACATTATTTTTAAGGCCGCAGAACTTTTTTTCTATCATTAAGAAAGTACCTATACAAAATAAAACAATTGAGCAAAAAACAAATGGATATATTTAGGCAACTTTTAAAGATTTATGGCCGGTGCTGTAATTTTGTATTTAGGTGATAGTATAAGGAAACTGTACAAAGATGGAAAAATAGCAGGCATCCCGCATGTAACCGTCCGCTTTGACCTAGACCATTACGAGGCAGCGTTCAGTATACAAATAATGAATGTTCATTAGCACAGCAATAAGAATGATTTCACGGGATGACACATGAAATGTTCCATTCCTCGAAGCAGTAATCTGTCACAGAAACTAGTTGTCAAGTCATAACGTTAAAAACCGTCATATGATGTCAATATGTGATGTTAAGTTATCAGCATGTGGAATATGCATTATGAGATGCTTTCACGTACACCATTATATCATGCTCTTAATCCATGGAGTGGTATAGTCGAGGCATTATGTCGCATGGTCAATGCATAAATTATGTGATGCAGTGAATATATTATGCAGTATTATTAATGGACCCAGGACTTTTTTTTCGGGGGATCAGGCTAATCAATTTTCCACTTTCCGATTGTTGTGGACAAGTGGACGCATAGGTAATGTTCAGATTATTTCGGATGCATTATACACGTAGTAGGATCTCAACTTCTTCTATTACGACAATAAAGATTTCATGTTGATTGTCTGAGTAGGGGATTGACTCCCACCCCTACCCCGAATCCACGCCTATCACAGCATTGCGGTTACCGGTACATTTTTCTGTTAAATCCTGCCTTCCACACCGGAAGCAATACCCATGCTGCCACTCCATTATTATCCCATTTTTTATAACATAAATCATCATCAATTAGGCTGGGTCTTTGTTATTTCACGCCTTTTCGACCCACGTTTGCATCACAGGGAGGGGGCTACATTCTTTGCTGCAATAGCGTGTGGATCATGTACGTATAATGATGTCTACATGATCAATGCAAAACAATATAGTGACAAATTGCTGTTGGCATTCTTGTGTGGATATGTAAGTACACATAATACAAAGCAGCAATCAAAGGGATATAACAGCTTAACGTTTTAAATGCTGCTTTCAAACGTCCCTGTTTTTGAAGTAAGACCGCGCATCGATTGAAACTGAAAGCTTTTGACATTAATGTAAAAAATGATACGATTTCATTTTGTACTATTTATCAGTAAAAATCATGAACGCACTTCAGTAACTCCACTATTACTCTAATTTGATAAAAACACAGTATCGTTGCTTTTGCGGAAGAGGATTGAAATTGGCAAATTGTATGTGCAACAGTTGATCCGTAAATGTATTGAAAGAATTCGATCATAAAACTCAAAGAATTAATCAACCCTTCAAATAGGACAAAAAAAATATTTGGTAGCCACTGGCTCCTATAAAATCTAGGTGCTAGTAGCACTTTGACGTACATGTACGTACACACAAGTAGTTTTACCCTGTGTTATACATCGTCCATCCATTTGGTGAAATCATGACCCGGCCCGGCACACGTACACCACACAACTTGCATACAAGCGCCGATGGGGTCAATCCACGAAATCAGGGTTCTCGCCAAGGCTTCAGCCACGGACGTTACACGTCCGTAGTTTCAGCGTGTCGCAGGACATCCTGCTGCATGATATTTCCGACACTCTAAATCACAGCGACACCTTTAATTCCGACACTCTAAATCACAGCGACACCTTTAATTCCGGTGTGCCATACCGGAATTAAAGGTGTCATTTCAGGCCTGGCTTCATTTATGTTGCAGCGAAAAGCAGCAAAACATGGACCCGTGCCGTGGTTGCAAAATGGCCCTGGTGTCCGTGTACAGTGTATCAACAACGTATGTTTAGATCGGGAACCATCCAACGTGCGTGTGATCGCGACACATGTACTGTACATGTACATGTACTGAACATGTACAGTGTCGTGTATGTACATGTACATGTACAGCGTACACGGTAAACTTTAAATTCACGATGCGACTGGCGCTGCCATTTCCGTAACGAATTCGGAGTACATAATCATTGCTTTTTATTTTTAAGCATACTTGAAATTGTTCAAGTACATTTTGAATATAGTTTTCAAGCTATCTTAAGTCGCAAATGGCGACTGTACGGTGGAAATATGATCACATTAGCAAACTTGAAATCTGGTCGCATTTCCGACTGATTTAGGCTCTATTTAAAGCGTTGTTTGAAATAAAATTGTTTTCAGATGTGTCTACAGTCCCCCCCCCCATGGCTCGAGGAAACCCTCCTTTGCTTTGTTCGAATTCAGTCACCGAGGTGGGGTATACATCTCCAGATACTACAGATGTTAATGGAGACAGGTATTCATACCGTGCATTCATGGTGATTTTTGCCAGAAATTTAGTTTTCTTACTTTTTCCCTGACACACTCAGGCAACACGTATGCCAACCCCAAACTTTTCAAAACGGGTTCCGTTGTGTTTGTGTTGCACGACCATTTTGGTTTATATCCATGGAAACCTATACCGACGCCCGTACAGGGATAGCTCCACAAATAGAGGTAATGGTTGCATCGCATGATTCTACTCGGGCTGTAAATAATACATTAACTACACCATTTCATGGAGAACATCAAATACTGGTGAGGTAACGACACATAAAGGGTTGATAATATCACATAATAAATTGTCCTCTCCAGATAAAGATTGACCTCTGCCAATAAACGGTTGGCATCATATAGGCGTACATAACAGAGTGGCGCCATCATCAAACTTCATTAGCTTCATCATCATAAACCAGTACATTTGGTGCTCCATATTTTCAAGAGTATACGTATATTTCACTACAATGCCAAGCACTTTCGCACATTAGATGTGTGGGGGTGTAGAGATTGTAAAGCGCCGATAATGAAAGGAAAATTCTATTTGTTACGGATTGAAAATCGAGTTTTTTCCCTTTTGTGGCGTCTTAATTATGCAAGTTATGCAAATAAGCTTAATAACCGCAAATTACCTGCACCTACATCTAAAATTTCAAATGTCAACTTGGACTTGGAATAGCCGAAGTGATTTTCAGAAGAACCAATTCAAAATTCAGGGGATTTTCGCGGCAAAAGGAGTAAAAGGAACAATCCGTATATGATGAATGATAAATGTTTGACAGGTTCGAAGCTTAAAATCATGCTTCGTGAAAACTGAACTAAACAAATAAACCATAAACCAAGGGGTTAAGATATCGAAAAAGCCTTGTAATAAATGTGCACATTATTCCAGTTGCACAAAATCATTTTTATAAAGAATCACCTAGTATGAGCATTTCGTCGGCCTTCTCTTCGAGTTTGTGATTTGTATTCCCCACAGAACAAAAGGCACAAAAATCTTGCAACACAAAGTATATTTAGTCACTGAACTGTTTTCATCCAACCAATCTTTTCGAGGTTATTTGTAAAGAGAATGATGCATGCAGTTTATCACGTCCCTTGCAACACTGAAAAAGTGGTTTTGGTTTCAAGTCCAATTGAATTTATCTTCTCTGGTACTTCCGCAAAAAATCTACAATGTGTCAAAACAGATATAAATTAGATGTAAAGCGTTGTTACAAGCTTACATTACAAGTCAAATTTCCTGAGGGTGCTACTCAGTGGCGACCACCTGGTGTTAATCTGCTCTTGAAATTGTTTGTTTTTATCCTGTTATTTATTTTTGTTTATGTGCTGATGTCGTCTTTAGCCTCATGATAACTTCTAGTTCCAGATGTGTGTGGCAGTTAGCATTGTTAATGTTTCCGGTACGCAGACTGTACCTTTACATTTGGCAGCCCAGTGGTGACATTTGATGCAAACTATGGGATAGAGAGACCCCCCCCGCCTTTGTGTTGATCATTGTTATACTGGTATCCCTGGAATTCTTTTCAGACATCTAGGGGGATGTGTTAAGTAACAATAGGCTGGAGTGTGTATAGGGATGGGACTTGTTGGGGGGGACCATATCCCATTTCATGCCCGGTGTCAGTGGAGTCAGATTCTACGGGGATACGACTATCACCGATTACGAGCGGGACTTTACTTTTGTCTCTGAAGTCACAGGTCAGGTATCACAACAGTGTCTTTATACCTTGGGAATGTGAATTTTGGAAACAACGTAAACGAGGTAGGAAAGCTGGCATTCGTTCTCGACTAAGACGAAGGAAATTTACCTCACCTCTACCCTCAATGATAACAGAAACTGCCCAGTCCTTGAGAAATAAACTTGTCGAACTTAAAGCATGTTCGAGATTTCTTAACAAATATCGTGAAGAAAACCTGATGTGTTTTTTGAAACATGGTCTGATACTATCCAGGACACCAGTATCGACGGGTTTCCATGCCAGCGCTCTGAAAGGACACGGGAATCAGAGAAATCATCTGGTGGTGGTGCTGTACATTAACAACCGTTTGTGTTCGAACGTGTCAGTGAAGTATCGAATATGTATACCAGACAGTGAGTTACTAATAGTCGGGGTTACAGCCTCTCTACCTCCCACGCGAGTTCAATTAACTCTTCCTCACCGTAGTGTACATCCACCCTAAGCCCGATGTCCATGCTAAGATCCATGAAATTGTTCAGCAACTTGAAACCAAATCACACGATGCTTTCAAACTTATTGTAGGTGACTTCAATTCATACACAAGTACTCCCACGTTACCGTTAATACATCAATGTAAATATACAAATGCTATGGAAATATTCCACATGCTTATGAGGTACGCAGGAAAGCTGGCTTGAGATTGTCTGACTATGACATGATCCAGCTCATCCCTGAATAAAGGCAAATTGAAACAAGAAAAGCCTATTCTGGAAAAAGTGCGAAGCTGGAAAAGGAGTACACGAAAACCCTGCAGCGCTGCTTTGATTGTACTGTGTAGGATGTTTTTACATCATCTGATAGCCTGAGTGATGCAATTAACTGACGCCATCACTGACTATATTGGTTTTTGCAAAAGCACCATTATACCAGAAAGACTGGTTAAGGTTTACCCTATTGTTAGCCTTGGATTACACAAGATATACAAAATCTGTTGAAATAGAAACAACAAGCTTTTCGTGAAAATCAGGTAGATGAGAAGCGGAGACTCCAGAAGGAAATAAAGGAACATATTCAATGTAACAAGCAGGTGTACGGTGAGAACATCAAAAGTAACTTCAAGTGTGGCAGTCCCAAGAAG
>NC_141778.1:0-83563 GCF_054643075.1 Acanthaster planci
AAATTTTTAATAATCAAGTCACTTGAAGCACACCAAAATCGTATCGATCAAACGGTGCACGAATATTCAAAACCATTTTGTATCCATTTTTATTACCAAAATGGTATAAACAGCACGAAGGTGATGGCTTTCTTTTAGATTGTACCGATTTCGTTGTACTGATACCATTTCATAAAGGAGAATTGTTAAATTATTGACATTTCCTGTTCACTTCCGCTGCTGTGGAGACGGACCAGTGCGGTACCAAGACGTCAAAGTCGTTGCGTCCTCCCCAGCACTAGAATTGACATGAAGTCGGTAATTGGCCGGGTGTAGTCCACCTTCCTCCTCGGGGTGCACCACTACAAATAAATTCCCATAGACAGCAGTGATAAATCCCCATTTTCTAGCACCACTACAAATAAATTCCCATAGACAGCAGTGATAAATCCCCATACTTCACAAATATTTTAAAAATACTCACAACTCTCACAGGTGTTTAGGCTGCACAGAAAAATCATGTTCCACGTGTCCTCTTTCATTTTCCTTTCAATTTTCGGGGGGTTGACCAATGAATTTTTGAGAAATTCTCACCAGAAGCAGACCACCCCCAAAATGCAGAAAATGTCCCTGTCCAGAAAAGTAGCCATTTTGAAAAACC
Organism: Acanthaster planci; assembly: GCF_054643075.1. Classification (NCBI taxonomy): domain Eukaryota; kingdom Metazoa; phylum Echinodermata; class Asteroidea; order Valvatida; family Acanthasteridae; genus Acanthaster; species Acanthaster planci. Next base: position 641 of record NC_141778.1, read on the forward strand.
CTCCCTCAGCAAAATGGCTTAAATAGTGCCACTTTTAACCCCGATTGCATCCACATTGCTCGGAATTGGAAGCCCTGAGTCCGGCCCAGAGGTCCAGTCTCATATTTCTTGAATTCCTCAGTTCCATGGCTCTCAGGACCCTCTAATATAGAATATTTTGAGTCTATAACTTTTATTAGTGAGCTTGGCGGACATATTTCTGGCCTAATTACCAGGATGCACCCCTCGCGATCACCGTCGCGATGCGAACGCTGTTGGGTTCGGCCATGAGTTGGGCGTACATTGAATAACGTTAACACGCGGGAACAGTCAGTGCAACCTCGCTCCCCCAATATGTGTGTTCGGCGGTGCCCAGTCACCGATCTCTATTATACTGACCCAGTTACCGACTTGAACAATCTGCAAGCCCTTTGTGCACAACATATGGGGCTCCCTGCCAAAATAAATATACTTTGTCTTTAAGCATCGTATTAAAAGGGATATTAATGCAAGATATGAAAAAAGTGGCACTAATTAAATATAGACATCCCTATATATAAAATGGATGAGTCTGTTATGTAGCGTGAGCTACTACTGGCGCTATCTATGGAAAGTATGAATATGCAGTGTGTTGCGTGCATGAATATCCATCCGGAATCAGGTTGGTCAAGTCATTAGACTGATACCAAAAACCGGCACTGAACAGCCCATGGGGTCTCATGGGATCAGAAATAAAAATGATAAACTCTGCGTATACTGGACTAAGTGCGACTCATTCATTCTTCCACTGAGAAAGTGAGAGGCAACGGAAGATTCACGATAGTGCACCTCCAAGAGTTGCAACGCATTGACCAATCACGATATGCAAAATCTGTCGACCCAATACACGTTTGGAAAGGGTTGACAGATTTCGCGCGTTGTGATTGGTCAACCCCACGTTGTAAACTCTTGGAGAAGCACTTTTGTGAATCGCCCGTATTGGAACAAGGTGACAAATTAGATTGAGATATTTTAAATTCAGAAGGAAACAGTGTGTTCATCAGTGTTATGGAAGTGCATAGCTAGATAAGCTAGATAATAATTTTTGGGTTATTTGAAAACTAAATTTTCATTACTTTTTTAAGACAGGGTACAAAATCAATGCTACTGATTTGCGTTTGTCCTGAAAAATTCACTATTTATGCTCCGTTTCCTGGAAATCCATTGAAAAAGATGAAACCTTATTTTGCAATCAGAGCGCGCGAAATCAGACAGCCTGTTCCTATTCCGTTATCAAGTGCAAATCTTGCGCATGCGCACTTTGGAAATGTAACAGCTAGTATCAATTCTTCGTTTTAGCTGTTTTTTCCCTAATTTTAAGGGATGTCTTTTCCAATCCTCCATACAACAAGGGGTTGGAGCCTTCTGTGTGTGTTTCTTTATCTGTTTTGTTTGGTGAATATTCTTTGCAGTGTGAATGCAAGGGGACTGGCATGCAGTGGGCATTCTTTGGTTAGGTGTGGTTCGTTTATGTTTGGTTACTTGAGTGTGTAGGCTATATGTGTGGGAAATATAAAAGTGCATGTGGGGCGTGATTGGAGTCTCTCTCTCACTAGAACTCTTGACTTGTCACGTCTGTCCCGCTCTGTTGCTCTGCTGCGTTGTTACTGACTGCACAAGTTTGGGTGTTTCATCCCACTGCTTTTTGCAACTCGACCTTGGCAATATTAGATGCCGTGTAGTGCAGCATTGCAAGCCTTACTCTGCTTGGGCATTCAGGCTCAACGGAAGGTTTGCTGGTTAGCTGGGGACCACGAGCGGAGGAACTTGCTGCCCAACTGTGAGTTAAATCACAATTGTCACCGATCTATTTCCTTGGTATTTATCCATCGAGTGGACGTATTCTTGTACATGTATTCACAAATAGTATTTCAGATTGTGGCAATGTTCGGCTAAATTTTCAACCAGGGTATTATCAGGGGATATATTATGTTGTATTTGAAATTTCAGATAGTAATTCTGGGCTTTCAGCATTGAGAGTTTTTTCCGAGTGGCTGTCCGAGGGGGAATCCAGAGGAGGTGCTTCCACGGTCAAGACTCGACTCCTTGAACTGGATGACCGGTGGATCGACTTGGACCCCTGAACGCCATTCAGATGGCCCAAGAACATTGGGCTCTGCGGTCAAGTGTAGTCCCTACAATTGTGTACAAGTGTAAATTATCGGAAACTGTGGTGCACAATTGTAATTATAACCGAGTGGTGCACAAGAATAATACTTAAAATAAAGTGGTGCACAATTGTAATTCATAACTGAGTGGTGCACAAGTGTAAATTATCAGAATCTGTGGTGCACCAGAGTAGTTCTTGGAATAAGGGATATTTAACGTATGATATTCTTGGGTTGTTCACAAGTGATGGAATAGTGCAGTGTATCTTTAAAAAAAGGAATCCGGAAGAAGTATCATATATGCAACTTGTGCAGGAATAAGCTGTCCATGACACTTGGTTTTTAAGAGACGCGGATTGGTTGTCACCGGTGTTTTGTAAATTCTGTGTAAATTTTTAAATAATAAATGAATTGTAAATAGGTAGACTTTATATAGAAAAGTTTCCGTGTCGATTTATTTGAGCTGACGATACACTAACAGGCAATGAGCGCCATGAACATACGTGTTCTAAAGCAAATTTTGGCAAAAACCTTTCTAAAGTTCCAAAAAGTATTGTTGTTTTTTACGGGTACTTTTGTTAGTTTAGAGCCCCCGTCATGTTTTCCTGGTAGATTTGTAGTGAATCACTGAATAAATGAACATGAAGTAGTTGTCATTTCAAAATGCCACTGAGCCTGCACATACTGAGCAATCTCTGGATTTAGCAACCACTTTTATTTTGATTCTCAGAACAACTACAAGCAAATTGAATGCGGAGACGGAGTGTTTCCTGTAAAAGTAGTTCGTATTTGGCGTTGAACCAACCAGCTTCCGCCCAATTGCCTTTCATCCTGTGTCGTCTATCATGAAAGTCTGCATCTTGAATTTATCAACTCCAAGCTAAAATTAGCTGGTTGGGGAGGTTCTCTTGGCTTGAGGTGAAGTTAGACTTGCCATGGAGGTCATGCATCCAGTTCTTCCAGCTGATCGTCATTTATTTCAATACTTTTGCAGGGTGCAGGGTGTATGCCCCCCAAAAGAAAGCAATCTAAATAGAATGGATAACATCTAATACTTTGAAATTATGAAGCTAACCGAAAGGGTAATTTCGTTGTATTTCGCTGCAAGAAAACCTCAGTGTGTTCCTTGTGTTCTATAATATCCCAAGAAGACCAAGGGAGGTTACTCGGTCGGTATGTTTGTTATGCAGTACATCACATCAATATCATGCAATCATTTTAAGAACGAGGGGGAAAGTGCGCTTCAAAAACCGTGTAACCACAGATTCTTGCATAAATCATTTGCATTTGGCCATATTAATTACGCAATAAACCTGTGGGCTTCAAAAGTGTCTAAGCTGCGTTAATGCAGCGCTGACCAACACAAGATGAACACAACAGGACGCCGCGTGTGCTGCTACAGCTCTCGATTAGCGCCTCTGTCTAATACAAGGGCGAGATATCATCCTGAATTCGGGCCTGTTTGGCTCAACAAATCCCCTAAATGGCAAAGAATTGGTCCCAAACAACTCATCATTCAACTGTCATATTAGAGTTCGTATGTCTTACCACGGCGGGCGGCACATTTTTGTGTATTCCGCGTAGTGCACGCCGAGGGAATGAACATCCTAAATCACGGCCTGTGTATCACCGTGAAGGCAGGTAAGGCCGCATTTTGTATGTATTTCCAATAGGGAATAATTTCTTGTATCTACTTTGCAAGTTCTGCCCAATGAATGTTAGGTCAAAGCGCCATGGTGAATCGCGTAAATGAGCGTTGGTTGTTTCTCAAAATGAGGGAGGGGGGGCTGTCACTCAGAAAAGGTCAACCCAGGAGCGGATCCAAGAATTTGTCCTGGTGGATAGGCTTGTCAGATTCTCTTTGATGTTCGATTGTTGGGTACCCTTACATTGTACTGATGCACGTACTTTTGTACAGTATAATAGGATGTCAATTTATTTTATTATTACTGTAATTGTTATTTCAGTTTTTCCATTTTATTTTTGGGATGTCAGTGATTCCCCTTAAATCCCTCTTCTGGATCCGTGCCTGAAACCCTATTATTTTCCTCGTCACATTACATTTTAAGACGGTGAGCCCTTATTTTCCATACCGGAAGTTGTTCATAAAGGTTGTACCTTCCCCCTTTTGTGTATAAAAGAAATATCTCCTCTTCCTGCTCACAAAAAGTCTAAAATTAATATGCAAAGGAAAGGAAATCATAAAAATCTCCCTGGTTTGAAAATTGTCCAGAAAAGATTTCATGGTCTACTATCCAGGTACATTGTAGAACACATTAAAACCGTCGTCCCAGAAACTGTAAAAAGCTTGAATTAAAATGACTAAACATTGAATACCTTCACACTGCAATTTTAAGTGCCTCGTACTTAGTAGTTATCCGCCTGAAAAATCCTCTTGGGATTTTAACTAAGAGGTTATTAACGCGGGACAACATGTTGGTATTGATGTAATGAAAATGCATGGATTTCCTGTTGTAAATAAATCCAAACGTCCAATTTAAATATGCTTCTTGGTAGAAACAAGTTTGAAACCTTAAGATTTTGTCACATCGAATTTTGGCCTGCTGCCCTAAACGTATTTCCTTCAGTAGGCTTTATACAATGTCTTGAACAAACAGGGCTTACATATATATGAGTATTGTCAAATACGGCTCTTAGACTATTCAATAAGTTTTATTCATACACTTTCGTGACATTTTGTCAAAACACACGGAGGGAAAATGAAAGATAAAACTTCGCACTTTAATTAAAATGATGGGGTATACTTTTGGACTGCCACAATGATATGAATAATTGTTCTTGTCAAAGGACAATAAAAGTAATACATTGGAACTTTGTAGCCGGTATCAACTGGCAAGTCTGTCATAGGTCTGAGGTGAGTAATTCACACACTGTCAAACAAAAACACAAGCAATATAGGAAATTTATAACCGTTTCCTCTAATTCGGATCGGCCGGTTGACCAAGCAGTCCAGCAAGGGATTTCACGTACCCTTTTGACCCGATGCAGCGTACTCTAATTCAATTTGTAAGAAGGAAGTCAAACCTTTCGGAACTATTATTCCAAGTGCTCCCGCGAGGGCGCTGTTTAAAAAAAGAGAGCTGTGCCCTCCATACAATGAGTATTTTCCATCAAATTATCTTCATTAAATGAAGATAAACAGTGATTTCTGTTATTGCTGATATTTATTTGTTACACGACCCCGTCAAAGGCAGATCCAACATCAGTTTTTTTTGGGGGGGGGGGTTCGTTTTTGGGGAAAATTACCGGGAAAGTTTTTCTGTGGAACCTTTTAATGCCTTTCTGATCAGCCAGGCGACATTTTGGGGCTTTTTACACGCCGCTAGAAGGAAGGGAATGAGATTGACCCTAAAAATAGTCTTACTCGTATTGTTCGAAAAATAATATTTTGGGCTCTTTTGAGAAGGAATGGTCCCCGTGCCCCCCGCCCTCCCATTAGCCCTTGGCCCATCTGACTAATGATGCACCTCATCTGCAGAGGGCGCACCTTTTAGATTCTCTTACACGAACAACTGTTCTTTAAAATAAGGACGTGTATCTCCTATTTTTTTCAAACCAAAGATAGATATTTGTATATAGAGTTTTTTCTAACCAAAACAGTCAAATGTTCAATTTATAAACTCATTTTGTAATCCTTTTATGGTTTCTATCATTGGATACCTTACATTTACCTTAAAGAAAAATATATTTCCATAATTGGCTCACCTCCCTGGAAAGGGGGAGCTTCCAATCCATCTCTGCTCAGAAACGCCTATTGACTTTGACCCGTCTTGCAGTTTCATGAACTCGAATCTGATAACCACATATTCCACAATGTGCAAACTTGTGTAATATGTGTGATCTAAATGAAGTAATTAACAAAAAACGGCCAGATACACTGAGTGTGTCATTTATAGGCAACACTCATAGCAGCAAGATGTTTTAACCCCTATTGTAACCTTTAACTGTCAAATAATTTGAAAGAAATTCATCATTTCACCGGGAACTCAGAATTTGACAGAAATGCAATTTATATGTTACGACACTGGGGTACATTAAGACATGGAATATGAATTACAACAGGTATTCATCTATAGGTTATGTGGGATTTGACTAAACAGACGCCCTGTCACTGATGCAAATGCAGTTTGTTTCTGTCGTCCAAAGTGCATTTTATGTCCTGAACGAGGGGCACCTTTCTAATTTTACACCAGTTTTAGTTTGCGGTATAAGGAGGGCATGGTAGGCAAATAGTACAAATTCAGTCCAACATCTCCATGCTTAAAAGACTATGACACTATAATTTCTTAAGTTGGCAACTCAAACTTGTCGATTACAAAGTCCCGTGAAAATAATAAAGAAATTAACGAATTGTATTCATGTGAAATTGCATAGAAACATAAACAAACTAAAAATGAAGATTACCTAAGTTTTAATATGTTGTTTTTAATTCAATTAAATTTGTCAACCATTACAATTGTTACTTGCAGAGTAATGTAAATGTAATGAAAAAGGACTAAACTCTTTGTAGGGTTTTTTAAATAATTTTCCTTTATGAGCTTAATAGTGATTAGTGTAAGCTCGTCTTTCTGCAGACCAGCTGAATACTGCAAATAAGCAAGTAACTGTATTGAATTTCTGCAAATAATTCTGAACGGTCAAGCAAAAAACCATGGTCTAAAAAACAAAACTGAAAATTAACTTGTTTACAAGAGCGGTGATGGCCTTACATCGCCACCGATTAATTTCACTGGCAAGAGTGTTTCACTACCTCAAAATGGCGCCTCCAACGACGAGTCTCTGGAATTCTCTGTCCTCGAACGGGAAAAGCTTCTGTGACGAAAAACATTTCTCTGCAATGATATAAGAGTACTGTACGTGACTTGCAAACGAATACTTTGGTCCTCAAGTTTCCTTTTCAAGTCAGTGATTACTTTTTTCAGACGGTCCCTTCTATGGACAACAAGCTGCTGTTTCAACTTAATTTTCTCACGCCTGCGCATGTCCTCCTCTTCTTGAGCCAATCGAATCTTTTCATCCACAGCTGCCTTCTCGTCTCGAAGACGCCTTACTTTTTGTTCCAGGCTTTCTCTGATCTGACCGATAGTCCGCGATTTGTTGCTGGGCTGAATTGATGCGTCCCGAAAGGTTTCAGAACCACCTCTACCGTTTGAGCCAATGGACTCCTCAGAGTCTGTGACGTCATCTACTGACTCATCCCTTTCTGTGATGTCATTCAAAATTTTCTCAACTTCTAATTCTTCTGTTAGGCTGAGTGAGTTTTCTGAGATCCCAGAGTCCTCAGTCATTAACCCAGAAGTCTCAAGCAGTTCCCCACTATTTCCAAAATAAACATCCTCGAAAGGTGATTTAGGTGACGCAGCAACTTCGCGTGCACAGAAAACCTCATTAGCATTCACCTCTAAATTATCCAGTGTCCCTGCCATGCTAACTTCCACATCAGCTGCACGTGCGCTGGGTGGATCATGTCGCTCGTTGATTCCGCCACTAGCTCTGCCTATTTTGTTATCCATCAAATGATGGAGTTTCATGATTCTGTAGTCGTCTAGGTGTTTGTCTGGAAGCCACGACTGGAACAGAAAATAAAATCAAAACAGTAAAAAGATGAAAACGAAGTAAAATTTATAAGCTAGGGTTTGAACCAAGAGGTACGGCTCTAAATCCTCGAGCTGATATGGAAATATCATGAAAATTGAGAGTCCTGCTGGAAGAAAAAAATAGAATTAATCAACAGGCAGGCATTCATACCAGATTTTTTCTCCAACGCCCCGTCAACTGTTACACGGCAAGTGGTCATATGTGCGTACCAAAGACAATGTTTGCAGACAATTTTGAAGTCTGTCGTTCACGGAGATGTTGTGATCGCCTCAAACTCCTTGCAGTTAAGTCAAAATGTTGTAAAAATGTTGTCAAAATGCTTGTAACAGAACAAAGCTTCGAAGCGATGCCCGCATCACAAGATGCATGGAGAGTTCTTAGAAGTGACGTGTTCAATTCTGTGTCCAGTCAAACGATGTTGAACATACAACAAATGAGCCGTGCCATCTTGAGATATGAACGACTAGGTATCAACACATCTCTGTCTATACTTACCACCCGCCTTTACACCTCCACGAACCAATTTACATGATGCACGTGCGTCTGAACCATGAAGGAGTGCGCACGAATATTCATCGTGATTCATCATTACGCCCGCATAAATTAGGCTCTCTTGCTATCGCATTTCCACGCAATGATTTCCTAAAGGCCAAAATTGTGAAGTCTCATTAAAGCTAACGAGAGTACAGCATGGTTGGTGAGTACTTTATAATTAAGTTCTTTGATGCTGGATGGTAAAGGGCCCGTTTTTATTGGTGGCAGTCTCATAAGAGTTAAGACTATTGTATCCTTGTGTTTAACACAATATGCAACACAATTTTAAAATTTAACTATGCCTTTTTAGGGGTGCCTTTTGTTCTTCAGCCTAATGCGAATTATCATATTCATGAGCAGTTTGTGATACAATAGCTGGAGGAACTCATAATTATTGCATAAATTTCAACACCATAATTTGCTAAAATGAAATATTCTCAAATTTTGGATATTCGACACATAGAATTGGCTTGTCTCGGTTCCCTCTTAATTTTTTCTTGCACGGAAATGAATCATTTTCAGTACGAATACACCATTTGTTGTATTTTAGTATGAAAGATCAGGAGCTATTTGATGTCATGTTAACATTTCATCCTGTGACTTTTTCGTTTGTTTTACTTCACTATAATATAGGATTTTCACATTTGGGGAAACAAGAAACATGCATGTAGTTTGATTAATAAGGCATGCTTTAAGTGCAAAACCTTCCAGTCGTTCGTATAAAATACGTAAACCTGAATCAGTGTACAGTAAATATAATTAACTTTATGCGTATAGTTTTCAGTGTGAAACCCTCAGCTGTTAAATTGTAATGAAGAGGACACCTGTTATGTGCGTACTCATGCTCAGACGGGTTAATTAATAATTATGCAGCTTGTTTTATAAAGCATTTGTACATGTACTATATTTAAAGTTAGCTGCAAAACCACTTTTATATACCAAAACATGATTAAAATATTTCTTTGCTAAGAGCAGGAAAAAATAAATGAGATCACAGCGTATGTGCTATATTTTCTGGTTTTGAACTTTACTGCAATTTTTGTGAATTTATTTTTATGAAATTAAGGTTAATAGACACGCCTATTGGTAGACTATTTCCTATCAATTTCCTATGGCGAGCCAAAGCAAAGATGATTTAAAACTGGTAAAATTATAATAGTTTAACATTTCAGCAAAAGAATCAGCACTGACGCTGTGATCCAATTAGAGTCTTATCATGCTGGCGGCAAAACATTTTTGTACTTCAAAAATTCCTGCTATGATCCAGTGCGGGGTCTACAATTCATTACCAATGACGCGGTTTCACTGGAATCGTATTGGTTGATCCTCGAAAAGCCTACGCGTGGGGAATTAAGCAATACGAGTTTTTCTTGAACGGAAGATATTAAAGAAAAAATGGGGTTCCTGTCGGGATGATTGCCTTGAAATCGAGGTAACTTTATGGTCGTAACGTAGTTAGAAAGATTAAAAGTGCGTATTAATTCTAAATTATTGGAATTGCACGGATTATGTCACCGAGAAATTTGGCATGGCAACGTGGATATGATGATGCAGATAGATATTATTAGGTAGAGACCGAAGGGTAGACGGAGGGACATACGTGGATGGTAAAAATACGACTTAATTTGATGAATCTCAAAAGTAATTGTTTATTTTTATATTTTACTTTGATTTGTCAGAAAGAACCTAATAATTTATTATGTTACCAAACCAATGTTAAGGTTAACCGACTGTCATATAACACTTGTTTTTCGTTTTTAGTTACTCTATTATGTCAATGCATATTTACTTATCTATTATTTTTTATTTATCATAATGTCCATGATATGTCAACTGTTGTTGTTAATGTCAATGTAAGAATGGGTGGATAAATAAATAACAAACACAATAACAAAAGTTATTGATCTTGAACTTGATACACAGAGGCCATAATGCGTTTACGAGTAGAAAGCTTATAAAGGTCTCGGAAAAAATGAATACATATCGTCGGCAGTATTTAGGTTTGGCGATTTCCATTTGCGTTTACTTTCACTGTGTATTTATTTAAGTATGACAGTGAAGGGCCTCTCCAATGAAATGTGATTAAAATATCTTTATTGCCTTAATTTTAAGTCTTTTCTGTCTTTAAGAATAGCTAAAATTCTGTTAGTGGGGCTCATTAAATTTTCCTGTTAATTTGCAGATTCATCTAAGTTGTTTTTCAAGCTGACTGTGGACGAATTTCGACATTAGGGTTACAAAACTGTATAGGCTTTTGTTCAAGACAATATTCCACGTGCAGGGCTACAGTTATGACGGTTTGCAGGTTCATTTACAACACGGTTATAAAAAGCGCTAATTCGTGATCTCTGAAGACAATAACATAATTTAGATAATTACAATTTTAAAGAAAGAAAAATATCACACCAGTGGAAATCAGCTTCAAAGCATTTCAAAAACTGCATAAGTCAATGGTCTTAGTACCAAGTGCTAATACAAAGAATGGCCCGGCGAGCAAGAAGATATCTCCCGCAGTAGTACAACCTACATTACAGGGACTGGATATACATTAGCACGTGCACTCTCAAGGGAGGGGGTGCATAAATTTGTGATCCAAAATAATGATTTTGGCAAAGGATTTATAAATCAAAAGCTGTATGTTTGGTTGATTTCTGATAACAAATTATACAAATGGTATCCAAATGTTAAAAAATCTCACAGATTTCATCACGAAACTAATTTCAGTCCCATGCTTGAATTTAATTAGGGCCTACGTCCATTCAATGCAAATAAAAATCACATATTTGATTCTCCAATATTCAAGTATCAGGTTTAACCCTCTGGACTATTGGATGAAGGCTTTGAAAATAGAAGGAACACGAGGACTTCGGTCACTGACTTTTCGTCTGCCAGTAAACAGTTTTAGCTGAAGACATTTTGATAACATCGTCACGATCCTGCGTGCCAGAGCTAATAATGTAAGCATTGAGAAAACAAAGAAAGGACGGCTTGGCTTGACGCGCATACTGGGAAATTATTATTGTTGGAGATATGCATGACCCTTGAAGCAAACCCTCTTTCTGTCCAACGATTGTGAATCTCCTTTTAACTTAAGGTTAATTGTTGCTTTTGAAGTAACGATTGCAAAATGAGTGTGCTCCTTCTTTTTCCCCTGACTGGGTTTACCCTTCGTCTCGCTGAGTTGAGATATTTTAATTATTGGCAAGTGTAATATCTTTGAGCTTCAGTACACGTAAAGGTAGGTTGTTTTGTTGGTTTTCCAGCCGCGGCATAGAACTTCCATAAACCTGAGCAAATAATCCACAGGCAACTCATGTTATTCATCACTCGGTTGCCATGGTACAGAATGAGCCAAAATCAACATAACAGAAAACCTTTGGCCGCAACCATGCACGTGCATATGTGTATTATAATATACCGAAGTATCAGCTTTCTGTAGTCGATTTTTCTTCTTTAGTAAATTGTAATTAGTGGTTCTCAATGTACTGAACACCGTTGCAATAAAACACACATTAAATACTGAGCCATCTGATTCAAGAAGTATGTCAAACCTTAGTTTTGCTGAAGTGACCAAGAAATTACGATACCGTCAGATGAACACTTGGCGCGCTTTCTAAAGTTTACATCAGTTTCCTATATGACTGATACTTGTAAAACTTATTCATACATCAGCAGCTGTTTTTGTAGCTAATATCCAATCACTAAAGATCCCATTCCTTATATTTTGTTCAACATAACAAAAAAAAATAGCTTAGTGTGGGAACGTGTTCAAGGGAATGTCGTTAATGCCTGCAGGTCTTTTCCCAGTGCAGTTTCCATCACAGTTGACCTTAAAAATAACATTTGTGGTAAATTGTATGCCACACTAAGAAGTTCTTACATGGAGGGGTTATCTGCCGTGTGAAACAACATTCTAACCATTTATTACTGTGTAAACGTGACAACGCATGACTCAGAGTAATTACTCATAAAATCAATGGTGACTAAGGTATCCTTGGTTTGGTATCTGGGAACGATACATAAAATTTTTGAATGAAACCCGGGACTGATTTTGTCTGGCCAGTGTGATACTAGTTTCTCTACATCAGGAGAAATTGGATGAGGGAATTCATGCGATGGTAATATGTGCAGCAGACGACATGCCGCAAGGCACTTCCGCCATTTCCGGTTTTTTTCAAGGCGCGAGTGACCAAGAGACAGAGGTTTGTAGAACTGACGCGCTCTGACACACACGTCGATAATGCAATACGTTGTCCTGGGACTGGACAAATCTAATGATGTGACGTCATTATATGACTTTACAAATGTGCTCTGCATATTGCAACTGTAAATCATTGTTCCTTATTAAACACAGTTAATAGGATACAATTTCAAGAACTCAATGTCCAACCAACAGTTTTCGACAAATTGCAGGTGCACTTCGAGATCATAAACTGCGATTTTATCACGTGGATTCCAGATGCTCACTCAAACAAAATGCGACTTGCACTGTTTGCGAAATGTAAACGGACAGACTGTAGGCCTATAATTAATATTTTGGGGCATTATCGCCCTACCCGTACTCTTATGATTATATTAAATGGAAACCATCGTTTACAGTCAGCCAAATTTTCAGCAAATTGTATACTACAATGGTATGGATGAAAGCAAAAAGCAAATACTTCACATTTTATGTACATGAGTGTGACGTCAAGTATTTTAAAAAGAATTTTCAACCTCGTAAAGGCCACCATAGTCTGTGATTTGTCTGTCTGCTTTCGTTTTTTTGAGTACTTAGTATTTAGGAACTCGTGTGCAAAAGGCATTATAATGCTGCTAGTTCTTTTACAGCACAATGGTTTTGATGGCATACATATTCCAATAATTATCTCTTTATATATCACGCCTTGCGGCATGCGATTGGCGATCTAAGACAACTCCGTAACTTCCCTCGTCTTCGAACCTCAACGACCCTTCAAAGCTCTGTGATTCTCAGGACAAGTACTATGTTACCTCTGTAAATCGTCTTTCTCAGATGACGCTTAAATACATGCACACGCTACATGCTCAAGAGTAGTATAAAAAAGTACCCAAATGAGGTAAAAAGAGCGAAGAAGCTTTTCAAAATCAACTTCTTGCACCTGGAATAACTAAGGTGTCTTGTTGATATTGTAAACACATGTAGTAGTATCATTATACTTTGATCAAACTGATTCACTACAGTTGAAAAAAAAAATCCCTGCTGAAAGAAACTCGGCTGCGAGCCTACATAATTTATTTGAATAAAATGGTTCGTCTGTTCTTTACGTGGAAAAAATTAAATTGATTTTGCAGGTCACCATTTATGTTTCAGCGCCAAAGATGGAGCATAAATTAATAGTGTATAGCTCAGTTATTTCTTATAGACGACCTGAAACGTTTAAATGATACCTGATGATGATGTAGGCACTGTCAAAGCAATGCGGGACCAGTCTTGCACAGGTGCAAAATGTCCAAGTATCACAACAATAATTACAAATTCATCGATACATTTAGGACAGGTATGACTATGCATTGATATGCAGGAGGAATAATCGATTTGTATGATTAATTAAACAATTCTGTGATAGGATTTCTCAAATGTGCCAACTCTGCGTTGGTGTTATGGTTTCATGAATAATTACGATCTGTGTCGATGTTTTTGTTACTTCTAATTGACGCTCCTTATAATCTGTCCTCACACGGGTAACAAAAATTATTTATTTTGCACGATTCAATAGGCATCTTTTGGTTCTGGTTGTCTTCATCTTGAAGATGTATAAATTTCATGTGGACTGCCTCCTTTAACAGGAAATGGATAAGTAAGGCCTCTCTGAAAGCTAAGCCGATGCCCAAGGGAAATATAATAAACATGATATGCGACGGTACTAAAAGGCGTTGTCACCTCACCATCTGCCGTGTTTTCATGCAGTATGTGTTATCTTTATTGAAGCACAAAGAGGTCTGGATTTAGCCTCTTGAGAAAGATTTTATCCTGGCCTTGAAGACCTGTTTAATAAACAACGTGTTCGTTTCAAGAGCCCAGTAAATTTACATGCCAAGTTCATGCCAAATGACGTCATAGTGGATATTCTATTTTAGCGGAGAGTGGGAAACATTTCAAGAGGTAGAGCTCCTATACATGGCATGTATTTCACCTCCCTTCCTGCTATTTCTGTTGGCATCAAATGAACAATGAAATGTCCTCTGTTCAGAGTAGGAATTGTAGAGATGAGTGCAGGTGATGTTCACAGTGAAGAGTGACTACAGTGTGCTTGCAAACCATAACGTCAGGTGATAAAAATAATCGTTCCATGAAATAGTTCTTGCCGTCTTCAATAAAATCTCTTTAAGAATCTCTTTAAATACTGGGGTAATGTAATAATTTCAGTTCTCGCAGTCCCGACAATCTGTGCTGATCGTGTTTGTACTTACAGTCTTTTGACTCTAAGAATTCACAAGAGCCAGTTTGTTTAAGTTCACGCCATTCGTCACCTTTATGGTGTCAAAAAAGTCATATTGATGCATTTTAGGGTGAGTTGTATTCAAATGTCCAGGACCTTTTACGTTTACATCCAGTTGCAGTTCGGCCTGTTTGTCCTCTACTCAAGATTAAGTAGGAGTCGATTACAGTGTGCTTGCAAACCATTACGTCATCAGACGTTATGTGAGACGTGAATTACAATGGAAGTACTCAATTATAGTAGCCGCTGACATGGAGCACATAATTCATTTGCATGCAAATGCAACTGTGACTAAGCAAATCAACAGAGGTAGGTTACAGTGACTCTTTTAAGAACACCAGGTCCACCAATGATTTATTTATAAGGAAATCGTGGGTTTGAACCTGAGTACGCTTGTGGTTTTTTCACAAGCCTTCGAGGTAAAAACTGAGTATTCAGTATTATAATACACGTTGGGCAGGGCAAAATCCAAAATCAATAACCACCAATGATTTGTTTTACATTTTTCACAAACAGCCAGAATATCCATTCGTCTGTTTTCTACATCCAAAATTTAATAAGAAGCTGATACATTTTGTGATTTATTATTTATTTTTACTCACACTAGTGTGTCTGCAAAAAGCGCGTTTTCGGTTAATGGCAGAAAGCTTTTAAGGCTACTAACCTATTCTTTCTCACATGACGTTGTGCAAAATGACCACGACTTAAACGATGCCGGGCAACCTCCCAAATTTATCAATCACGAGAAATATCTTACCTTAATTTACTGTGTCGAGTTTGAGTCAGGCGACCTTATTCTCCACACGGTACATCTTGTTTTGATGGTTCATGCTGTTTGATTAGATAAACCACCGACGTTTCACGCTGCCTTGCTTGTGTGTTTTGTTCCTGCCGTGTGAAAAGCACTGGCTTAATTATATAGCGGGGCGAGGACATCATATTCCGCCGTTCTTGCTTACCTAGTAACAACATCTTACATTGGTCGCGCCGGCAATAAATTGTACGTACTGACCAATCACAGACAGACTCTCACTACTACTTCCTCATTTACGTATTCTCCCCTGAAAACAGTGGGGACAATTTTCATACGCTTCAGCATTGTAATGATACGGAAGCGTATAAGGGCCACTCGCAAACAAATTTTTTTCGAGATACTATCTTGCCGCGAATTGGAACAAATGGGGATGTTTACATTTCATCCAAGCTTGATTTACAAAATCTCTGTTGGGGGTATGAATGTCCATATCCGCAAGTGGGGTAGACTACTTTGACTCTCCAGTAGATTGCCTGTTGAAAGGATTACGGTGCCTTTTCATTTATAGTTTAACCACAAGGGGGGACCCTTTAAAGAACAAAAAAAAAAAAAAACAGAAAGAAAAGAAAAGAAAGCAGCCAAAGAAATGAAAATAAGAAATGAAATAGAACATAATTATTTGCTTAAATTGGACCTCTTCCAGCTGTTAAATGTTATTGTTTTAGGCGGTTGCCCCCCCAACAAATTCTTGCAACGCCCAGGCATATTTTTAGCTGATTTGTGTTGCCATTTTGGACAAAACTTCAACGATGATATCATTTTAACTTTACAATCGGCTATGATGTAGGAAATTTCAGCAGGCAAAAGAAAAATGAAGTGAAGGTGAAAGGAAAACTAACACACACTTTTTCATCAAATGGATTGAAATCCCCAGGCTCTTTGACCTCTCATGCATCCATGCGTTCACTTGTCACAAACCACCAATACAGTGCAGGGCACTTTGAAGAGCAAGTACATATTTTTTTGTCGTGAACCTATTGGATGGAGTCTATTTTAATTAACATCTGAACACGGGTCGACTCTCCCGGCTATACTATATTTGGTTTGAGCTTCCAAAGCTGTGGGGTATTTCATGTGTTGTGTTAGCAAAAGTACTGTTTTTAATCTCCCATTTTAAGTACTATAAATTAATAAAAGTTGATGAATCGATGAAAGTTCAAAAATTTAATAGTAACTTTAAAGTCCGCTTGCTTGTGTTTGGTACAAGGAAACTGTAGGAAGGAATTAAAACAATTTACCCCTCATCTGAATGTGGAAATTAATACCACAAAATATGATTTCGTTGTCTTTGTGTTTAAAAACAAGCTTTGTTGAAATGTAACATCCATTTTTGTTCCAATTTAGCGATCTAAAACCAAATCTTA
Source organism: Acanthaster planci (assembly GCF_054643075.1). Lineage (NCBI taxonomy): Eukaryota > Metazoa > Echinodermata > Asteroidea > Valvatida > Acanthasteridae > Acanthaster > Acanthaster planci. The sequence goes on from NC_141778.1 coordinate 17,559, forward strand.
TTACATTTCATCCTTTTACCTCTTTGCAATATTTTAAGACGATTTTATTTTGATTTTTATTCCCAATGCATGTTATAAATATTCTATTTACTTTTACGTTTGGTTTTAATTATAGTCTTAGTGTTAAGATGTTTTAATGATTATAATCATGATTGGTGTTTTATGCGGTTGTGCTGGTTTTTGTTGTTGTTGTTGTTGTTTGGATGTACTTTTAATGTATTTTTACATGAATTTTAATTAGAAGCTGTAATTTGGCTTGTTGGGCCACGATAAGAATGAAATAAACGAAGTGAAATGAAACTAATTTCACCATTATATAATTGAGTACATTGTACCATTGCTGTTAACAATCCTATTTTTATTTATTTTAACTCAATTTACTTCACAGGGCCCCCATGGAAGACCACAATTATATGTGACTGGGTCTCCTTGGTAAATCAAACATAATAATGATAAAAATAATGTTCCAGTCAAAGTAACGGCGGTCGATTTTTTGAAGCCTACTCTACTTCTGGTAGATTCGAGCGCTTCACAACTTATTACAATGCTATCGACTACCTACACAAATGGAGAAAAATCAAGTCACCCTGAAAAATAGTCCTGGTTCCCATTGTTTCCCATTTATAATCCTTTTTGTAAACACTTAGTTAGATCAAGAAAGGTAATTATGGTGCAACGACCCACATTTAGTACTTTTGTATATATTTTATTAATTATAATTTCGGTTAGTAGACATTCAGTTGTTATATGGCGTTTTGCCGGTGGACAGACAAGTTGACATATAAAGTGTTTAAGCTCCCTCACTGCTCTAATAAGTGAAGGTGTGTTATCCACTCACTGTATAAGATCAACATAGTGGGTGATATTCATAACTAATATGAGAAACCGCCTTTCTCTGAACTTGGACAACTAAAAAACACACCTTATTTTTATCAGAAGTATTTGCTATTCAAATCTACCAGCCTTACACAATGTGATACCCACAACCTCTCTGATAGCGTCATATTCCTATATTTTTTAGTTCTGTAGTAAAAAACAAATTACATTTTACATGTAATTTGCATAATAATTTAATGCACAGTGCGTATAGGGAAGTGCTTTTATCCTTGTAAGCCATATCCTTAAACTACAGAGAGGGCGGACTTCCTATTAACGTCCATGTCTTCTTTGTATGTCTCCACTATCTTTTCGCTGCATGACATAACTTTTGGAAGTCTTTTTGGTTAGGATTTATTAGAACAATAGCAAGAATCAACATTTCGGCGTGCTCCATCAGTGCTCCCACCTTGTCGCAATCACGCAAAATTTCGTCAGGTCGCTTACAATTAATCTCAATTTCTGTATTATGTCCAGGCATCTTCGAAGCACTGTAACGAGCGGTAAGGTGCACTGTCTCAATTCAAGGAAAGTTCTCCGCCAGGCAGAGGCACTTAAAAAGTACTCCTACAAATTCTTCGAAAGTGGTGTCTGCGTGGGCCAAGAAATTGTGAAATTCATTGTGTAAGTATGCCCAGGATCATCTCTGTAGATTCATGGGCTCCCATCTGAGGGCAAAGCAGACAAAACTGTTGTTTAAAAATTGTCAGAAGAGCCAAAGAAAAGTGAGGAATGTCATTTGAAAATGGCTGCTGAGAAGACTTGGTAACATTCACATTTTGGGGGTGAGTTTGTTCTTGGCGGATGATTAAAAAATTCATTTGCCCACTAAAATTTGAAAATCAAATAAAATTTGAAGGACCAAAAGCACATCAGGTTTTGTGTGATAGGCCTCAGGGACTTTAGTTGCCCGCAGCGAGGCTCCAAACTTTGTTGCTTTTACTTTGTTTTCAAAAGAGGTTGAATTAGTACGGTGCACGCATAAGGTGTTGTGTAGTAATACGCATGTCGGCCAGCAAGCAAAGAGAGTACTCCGTATCGTAGCTCGATCTTTTGACGTTTCTTTTGCTACAAGAGAAGTGTTTGACTAAACAAAAGTGGGTTCTAATGCAACATTTGTTGCGAACCAAGGAACAACGTGTTGCAAAGTTTCGCTGCCCATACAAAATGGAGGTCAATCTTTGTAAACTTGAGGTGTATTAATTTTGTTGTGGTGTGTGAGAACTGAGCAAGGTCGCACCGATTTTTGCTCGCTCAGACTGAATAGAGGGCGGGCTTCTTATCAACGTTAATGCCGACCCTTTTCACCAGACTTGTAAAGAAAAGGGCTAAGTCTAAACTGAATTCTTACTGACTCAAAATTCCTCTGACGAATTTAAATGAAATGAAGAATGCAGTTACATGGGTTTCTTGGCCCCTTGTCTTTATCGTACCCCATACTCCCTAGCCCCAATTAGCGAAATACTTTGAAGTGTACATTATTATATGCGTCAAAACTCACACCACAGTAAATATCTATTCACAGTTTACCTTTAGCATGTTGACAACTTAATTGCTCGTGTCTGACAATGCTCACTGAATCGTGGATGGCGGAGGGCTTGTGAGTAGTTTAATAATAACAGGAATAACAACAACAATAGACATCACAAATCGTTCAAGTCGAATTTATGAAAAAGTGATTAAAATTAGCTGTTTCTGTACAAACCTATACCTGTAGTAAATTCTTCATTGTTTATAAAACTTTTAAAACGACCCTATTCTCTACTGAAGATCTTACAGTTTCTCGCTGTTTTGTTGCTACAAAATTTCACAATGGAACGAAACAGAATGTTGATGCAAAATGTTGGTAAAATTCGAAGTTTTTCTTACCATTTGAAACAGATAAAGAGCAATAACTTTTATGTTCTCCTGGGCGGCCTGCTGTGTCTTTTGTTTGCCTTATTGTATGTGGAATTGACCGAATAAATATTCTTACAAATGGGTCATTAGGGAGACATTTTGTAGTAAATTTTCGACCTTAGGGATACATCGGTCATTAGGGAGACATTTCAATGTACATACAATGTTTGGTTCAGATCAGATTAGAGAATATTTAATTATGGGCAGTAAAGTTTGTGCACGTTCTTATGGGAATGTCTCCCGAGTGACCCATTTTAATACTTTAAAAAAAATGAACGGAAACAAGTACATGTAGCTAACGTGAATAAAGCAGTCATGATTTTCCTAAAATTTATTTTCGGAGAATTTTCACGATAATGCGTCCTATTATCTTTGCGACTAAGCCAATAAAGTGTGGGCGGCCGTCAGGCTCAACTCGCCGGATACCGTACTTTGCGGCCAGCGTCGCCCATCCATAGTTCCCAGCTGCATGTACCTGGGTTTAATAACAGTTGAAAAACAGATTTGTAACTGAACAGCCTCGACATGTACCTATACCTTGAGGGTATCAAGTAACGTAACGCTATTTTATTGATTCTAATTCCCAATTTAAAGGACTCATTGTGCTTTGAAATAGGAGTTTATTCCGAGTTCTTTAAGCCAGTGTAATTGTCCTTTAATAAGAATAATCTCCGAGAGCTTGAATGTGAAGGCTATAAATAACACAGGATTCATTAATTAACCAGATTACGTACTAGTGATTCTGCCGTACAGCGGCAAATCATTCCACGCGGTCGGTGACCTTATTGTTGTCGTAGGCGGTTGGTAGTAGTCAAAACTGACTGCAGAAAGAAAATCCTCGCGTGTTGACTCAGGCTGAGTTGGTAGTCATGTACATGACTGCCGACACCTTTAATTTCGTCGATGGGCTCATATCATTTATTTCCAGTTATCTGTTTGAAGGCGTGTAAGTCTATAAATATAGACGCAGTTGTCATTTTAATTTTGAATGTTGTAGCGGTCTCTTTCTTTGAATTGCATTCAAATGGGAAAACAATAAATCTCATCAAATGTGAGCAAATTGGCATACTTTAAAAAGTGTAAAGTTAATTGTGAAAGATAAATAAAAGTCTCTCAGCCTAGTTGTAAATGAATAAAATATGCATAAAAAGGCTACGATCGAGGATGAGTTTTTGGATTGATGAATCATCATACTCCGATGACTTGAGTCAGTTTCAGAATACCCGCAACATTGAGTGTAGAATATTGGGTAACCTTCACTGGGTACCGACTGAAAATAAATATGACTTCCGTGTAACCAGTTTTATTAATTTAATCCAGCTGAGCAAATTTCTACTACACATCTACCAATACTGTCTAAATCTGGCGGCAACACTGGATCGGCATGAGTTTGATACAAACGACGGGGAGAATATTTGACCGATTTCTGACACGTTTCTCGACGGCATGGCTTGAAGATATCTGTTAATTTACGGCAGCCGCTCAGCGATTGCTTGTAATAATGATGAAATAGCCACGACTGTTGGCGGACAACTGATTTATATTTCAACACTGACAGTGTCGCCCAGCAGTGCTTGTAAAAAAACGTGTTCAAGTAGCGAAAACATAAGCTTCGGTCATACCACCAGCGTCTTATGTTAGGCAGCAGCGATAGACCTGGCTGCAGAGTAAGGATACTAAAACCCCGCAAGGCGATTACATTCAGCAGTTTACATAAGGTCAAGTGAAAGCTGTCCCTGCCTGGATAATATGATGAATTCCCCACAAAATATGCCTCTGCCTCTGACGTCAGTCCGGTTACCTAGAAACGTTAAGTCTGGTTGATGATGGCGGCCAAGGCCATGTTGCTATGGTAGGTCCTGAGTAATTCTATACACCGACGATGCCGACTGTGGGCCATAAAAACCCTTTGTCCTCGCCGCTGCAAAAAATGAAATTCAGTCTGGCGCCCAGGACTGAGAGGCTGAACAAAGACCAGGAGATGCCATCGAATTCTTAGAGGTATTGCTATCTATATGAAAATGTTTTGCAATGAGGAAGTCCAGAAGATGGCTGCAAAAACACGTGCATGCGTGCACGTTTGTTACAGTGAATATTATGCCCTTTCCATCAGCTTCAAGTTGAATCTTTTGTAAACACTTTTAATTTCAAGGGGAGGGAGTCACGTTAGAATAACAGTGTAAGACTAAATCGACAAATTAATTTGGCATGCTTCAAAAGTCCTGATATAGATCTAATGATTTAATCATATATTTTCTCTTTCCCCGAAAGAAGTGTTTATTCATGAATTTAGGGAATCAAAGGGATAATAATAATCAAAACAATTTTCAGACCTTACTTAGCACACTATTTTATGTACAGTGCAGTTTTAGTTCATTCAGAAGAACCTGTTGCCTCGAATGATTAATAAACAATATTAAGCTAAAAGCACAAGTTTTTGTCTTGGCCCATCCATTATAAAGAATTTACCACAACATTTATCTTATTAATTAAGCCAATTTTGTTTTGGAGTCCCTCGACAAAGAAACACAATCAGTCCTATGCTAATCAGCCCATGTACCTTGTGTATATATTTCCCTTGATTTCACGTCGTCTTTCTCCTATCTTGTTTACATCTTCTGGTAGGCAAGGCTGTTTTTTTTTTATAATGTCGTCACTTGCCATAAAATATGTAATATTGTCAGAAATCTCTTATTATCATGTTATCTCCATTTACGACGTTAGCTGACTATTTTATAAGCTCTTTGAATAATAACCATTAAATCTATGAAGTAACAGCCAGTCGGTAATGTCTGTTTTGGTGTCATCCATGTTCGATTGTGCAACTACAGACATAGTAATTACTCTGTATGGCATAATCGGTCATACGATGATTAACAAACCCGTTGGTGAGACATTCTCCAGACTTGATGTAATGGCCTTAGAGAATGTTATAGATAAATCATTGATGCGTGGTAAATGGACACTGGAAGATACATGTACCGGTAGTTAATCCCAGATGCTCGGAGTTAGATCGAAATCCGTTTTTAAGTCCACATAATTCTCACTGTTCCATGGACAACTACACAGTGTTTTGCGGTTCCCAATTTTTCTTTTCGTACTTTTGCTCTTGCGAAAATCTAACAAGAAAGCGCTTAAATGGCGCTGCAAGGTTGCGCTATCGAAAAGGCTGGTACACAGTGTTTGTCATCGGTGCCGTATGGCAGGCAGGTTACGAGCCTACAAATTTCCATAAGTATTTTGAAGACGAGTCAAGCTGTAAAGAACCGCGTCTCGTAGCTCTCCTGTAACTTTTTGCAGGTTGGTCGTTTGATTATCTCCAAGAGAACAAAATTTGATAAAATAGTTATGTATAACTGAGCCCAAGTTCGATGAGATGTGTTTAGCCTTTAACAGTAACATAAATAAGCATCTGAGTCTAGTTCAACTGGGGTGGAATCCGCCCCTGCGTGCATTTCCCCAGATATCTTCCTCACAGATATATATTTATTATTGAAAGTCGCATAGAGCCTGTATGAGTTTTAAATTTGCGATGTCTCACAGTGATTTTGTCACTAGTTTCTTAATACACAAAAATTATGTCGTGCTTGCCCGTGCAAAATTCTCCCGTTGGATTGTTTGTAATCCTTTCGAGAACTGCGTTCTCTCAAAACCATTCAGATAGACAAAACCCAATAGTGGACTTTGTTTAATATTACCATGAGTTGTTTCTATTTCGCAATATTCATAGAATGAGGGAAAACAAACTGCACTAAAGGGGGCGCATGCACTATTCCTTATACCTACTATATCAGGTTGTGTTCTGTTTCTAATTGTTGCCATTCGCGCCGAGACATAATTACTCCTCTTTGGTTGCAACAATTGAGGGAACACCAAGAGCGTCATTGTTGAGGTATTTTCTAGCACATTACTTCGTTAAATTCAACAATTAGCACTGCTCTATTCCCTCATGGAGATAAAATAAATATGAAGTCAGCCACTTATGATCATTCCGATTAATAGGTTACAACCGCAGCCAGGTTTGATTTATTATACCCAATTTTTGCAACATGCACAAGAGAAAGTGTTGTTTTAGCCGTGTTTTAAGGTTGTTGATACTTTTGACATCTCTTTTAATGGATATCAATATTAATTTATGGCTAATAAGCAGCAATTTTGAAAATTATATCTTTTATTTCCCAAAAGCCCAAAGAAAGTATGACAGATTAAAGACTTATTCTTTCATGTTCGGAAATCTGTGTACTAAAAATGTCAGATATTGAGGAAATTTGAAACCTTTTCTTGTGATAATTTACTAATGACCGAGATGAAAAACAATACATATAAAAGAAATAGCTTGGTAGTGTAAAAATAAAAGCTGAGGAAATTGTGATAACCAAGGTCATAAACAGATTACCAGAACCTATCCTATCAGACTGGAGCCGTATTAATGATTGTGCGTATGGAGAATGTTTACAGAGAAAGGAACTGAGCCTCTGTCGGCTGAGATGATCGAGTGAAAAGGTTTTGACTCTTTTCACCTTATAGTAGTATACGAGATGCCTTGGATGATAACACATGTCATAATACGTTGTTTATCAGCATGCACTCAATATCGTTTTGAAAAGAAATTTTGGGCAAATAAAATTAGTTTAGGCTATATCTAAATAAAAAAAAGAAGCTTTGGGGGTATTTTCCCGAAATATAAACCAAATTTGAAAGACAAAATAGAATAATCGTAAGAGAATTGCAAAGTCATAAATGATTCCTCAGCATTCAGTTTGAAATCCATGTAGCTCCTAGTAGGCCTAAACATGACGATAGCAAACCAGACTCTGATTAAATGACAAAGTTGTTTTGGTTTTGAAGCCCTACGAACGACGCATGTTGCAGTACATGCGTTTGAATTCCCAGTGAAAGCCCTAACTTATTCTGACAATCGCACGATTTCATCAAGTATTTCCCGCTTTGAGAGTTTTCAATATTTAATCAAATTTCTCAGTCTGGAAGATGTTTTCTGCCGAAGAAAGCCTGGGTAGATTTTTTTAAAGACTTGTTTGCATTCAGTTTGTTTCGCAGTGGTGTAAGTTCTGGATTCGTAATTGGCTTAGGGAAATGACGACTTTCATATACAATCCTGGGTGCTGACATTGGTCGTGTCATTCTCGTTTCAAAATATCCTACTTTTACTTTCTTTTCTTCTCTTCAAGACATTTAATCAATTGATTCAAAGATTTGCCAGCAAATATTGCCCAACCTAAAGTAATGAGAAGAAAATAATATAAGGTGTAATAGAAAATTTATAGAACACTTGGTCATTATGTATTTCGTGATATAATATGCCAAGTAACCATAGTGACAAATCAAGATACAAATTCATTAACAAAATACATACAGCAACAGCTTTAGTAAAAATTATTCCAAATAAATCTGGAACACACACTAAAAAGGAAACCGCTGCTTGCCGACTACATTTGCGAGGAATATTGGAAAATAACAGGGAAAAAGTGCGTTTCTCAAACGTCCTACATAACCAATAGCGCCCTCTTGAGAAATCAGCGCGCACAATAATTATCCTAATAATAAATCGCGCCCAGGGGCAAGGAGCATGTGTTTTCTTGCCGTATGCGCTTCAGTGGCCTTGTACCGGACAGTGCAAAATACAGGTTCGTTGCTATGCATTAAGTCCATTAATTGTAGCACCCAGCCACATAACTGATACTTCGGGTATCACAATCAAAACTAAAACGTCTGAACCATAACAGATAGGGATTGTATTATTAAATCTATTTAGTTCAGTGCAGACTGCTCTTAATATTTAAAGGCTGTATACCCAGAGAATGTCACGTACCGGTGAGCATGACGAAGCCGTAGAAAATGCATCACAAGGATGGCTTTGCGTAATAAAGTATAAAAATGAAAACCCCAATGACAACCCCAACACAAATAATTTCATTATATAAACGTAAAAATCAGTCAGATTGATACCTTAGATGTGACGTCAGAAAAAGCCTTAACTTGAAACACAACACAACCGTTGAGAGTGCACATGGATTAGTTCTGTCCGAATTTCTAGTTGCTGCTTGTTGTTAATACGAATTACTGGGGACATATGGTACATTGTGCGCTAATGTGGGTATGTACTATAACTGTAGGTTTGCTGTTTGTAAAAAAAATGATAATGGTTCATCCAGAGAACATATTTTGTTTAAACACGGAGTTATATATAGTTTTTTATAGCCCCATGATTAAAATGTGGGATCGTTTTATTTAAACTTAAATCTTTTAAACCCCACAATGCTAGTAATGTACATTGATTTGGGGCATTGGAGTTTCAATATCCTTATAATAAACCAGGTCACTTCCCCGAAATCCGCCAAATCATCACAAACAAAATAAAACAAACAGCAATCCAGAGTTGATCTTTCAAGTACAGATATTTTCAGTTTAGTTTTTCCTCAAATTTAATCCTATACCTAAAGTCATTTTAATGACGCTGTCGTTGCTTTTTATGTCACTTCCTTTACTGAAACGCTGAAGATTAACTACGATTATTTATGTTCATGGAGCAATTAACCACCATTCCGCCTATAATTATATAAAGTGTGGTTAAGGTTCTCTGCCGGTCTCCGGTGTGCTGTCGGATTCAAGTCTATTATTAAAATCTTCTGTATATCATCAACTAATAGCTGCAGTAGGTGTAAGCGAAAATTTTCCCCTTCACAGTATTTTCCGAGTATTATTATTTCAAGAACACGGAAGCATTTTGTCAGACTTCCCAAGAGGTCATGATGATGGGGTAGGTTTCTCATGCTCACATCATGTTGACAGCCATTTGTTGCTTTTATTATTTCTTGCTGGGTTGTCTGATTAGCAATTCAAGCCAAGCATTACTAGTTAGCTGTAGCAGATGGGCCAGCGCCAAATCCACCAGGCAAATCGAAAACGATGGTTACCATGGTGACGGTGACGTCAAGCACACATTGTAGGCATGATTTTTGCCGGCTGTTGGGTAAGGGGTTGACGGACGTTGCTGTGAAGCCGTGGGCTATTAACTGCGTGAAATGGGTGACTATACGTTGAAACATTTTACCTCATTAGGTTGTCAGAGCTGCAGGGCCAGTTCGTGGAAAAATACCCAGACTTTGTCAATAAAAATCCGCATGTTCTTTGCCAATACAGAAGACATTCTGTTAGCTTATTAAACTTACAAATATGTGTCAGAACCTTTGGTCATTGATTATACGCATTCTGCAATTTTAACTTGTGAATATGTGTTCTCCCCAATACTGTTTGTTATTTTTTTACTTGTCAAACATTTTGGCGTTGTAATCTTTGTGCAGCCGCTTATTCATTCATAGTCACACAAAAATAATAGGCAATACATGCGCTAAACTGAAAACCATTCTGTGCACTGACGTTATAAAAAAAACCTTGTAATTGGATTAGTCACATCAATCCATAAAAGAGAAAATGTTGAACCTACGTTGCGCGTTTGAGTCAGTCTGCTTGTTTCATTATAGAGTTGTTAGACGCTTTGCATTGAATATATCGATGTTATCCAAATGACTCTGTAAGCATGATCAAACCAACAAAAATCCTCAGTCATGAAGTTTTCTTAAACATTTTAAGACTCAAAATACAATGTATTTGTCTTTTCCTTGACTGCCTAATCCATTATATTAATTGGAAACGTTGAAATCAAATTTAAGCACATAAGAGAAGGGCTGGGGTAAAGTTAAAATGGCCGGGGATTCTTTCAGCGATCTGGCCCATAGGTACATCTCACAAGCCATGCAGATACGTCGGTGTTTAGCAAGCCATGAAAGTGTAACAAAACAAAAACCGTAAAACAACCTTAATTGAAAAGTTTCAACAGGCACTCAAACTTGAGGAATGAGATGAATCTGAAGCAAGATACTTAAGTCACACTATTCTGAATTGTTTCAATGGACTTGCATTGTAACGACATGCAGTTTTTGTATTCATAACATTTCTGTGAATTTTCGGACGTATAATTTGATATATCGTATAGACAAAAGTTCAATTTACGTGGCCATTTTTTGCACGGAAGGTGATTGTCCGCCCTGCTCACGTAGTCATCGTGCCGTGTTCTCTCGGGTGACAGGCGAAAATAACTTGACGCTCCGGCGAGCGGAATTATTACTAACACGGACTCTTCCTAAACAGACCAAGAAGCCATTACAATTGTACACACCTGACTGCTTTCCTTCGATCCCATCGCCGTAAACAAGACTGACGCCCTGGGCTTTCAGGGTATAAGGTCGCCGGAGCACCTGCCCTCGTTCCTTGTCTTTATTTTCCCAGAAACTTTGATCTGGGCAGTAAAATGCATGCAAGGATCACTTATACTTGCCAATATTTCAAGGAAAACGAAAATAATTAAAACTCCCAAATTCCACGACTCGAATCTTAATGTGTTTCGGCGTCAGCATAATGTAAAGAGGTCGTGGGCTCATGTCCCATACTGGTTCTAGGGGAACACGATACATACACGGTGTTAGAGACATTATGCCCAAACAGTGAAAATCCCAACATCCAAATCACTCACTCTCACTTCTCCTTTAATTTTCGGTCACCCCTCACCAGATATATTCATAAACTTATGTTAGGTTTTTGTCGACAAAGGGAATGGATGTAGTGGTTTCTTTCAGACGTGTAGAATCTTCTTGAAGGTATCAGGAATATTCAGTGAAAGAAAATCTTTAATTTCCGGTGAGATTTTTGTGAAAATCATTTTCTCTTCAATCATTTTTAAGTACAAAGTGGTATAACTCCTTAACACAACTTATAGCATTTTTTTGTCAAGCTGAGACGGTTTATGAGTACCTTCCAAAACAGCATATTGAGAAAAAGCCGAAATGTCCTTGATATACTATTGTGGTCACAGCACCAGTCTCCGTAATTAAAATGGCATCGACAAAGATTACGCCCTGAGTGGTTTAAGGCGCTGAAATTAGGGCATGGGGTGTTCCAAGTTTTCATCGTTTCTTTCAACTCGCATCGTGAAATCGATTCAACCAAGTCACCATACAAATCTTTGAATCAAAGACAAGGCATTCATCGTATTAAATGTGAACACCATAGAACCAGCAAAAAACAAGACTATAGAACAGATGGAATAGTCTTTAAACTGTGTAAGTTAAGCTGGAAATTCGCATGTATCTAACAATAAGACATGTATAATTATGAAATCCGTAACTCTAAAATTGACAGGTTTATAAAATGCGCTTAAAATGCTTATTTTTAAAGTTAATACCAGGTTAAAAATTTGCACAGTGACATTGAAAGGTCTTTTTTATGAAGTGTGATACTGTTCATTATTTTGCATTGTATAAAATGTAGGGGTTTTCGTCGTATGCGTCAAGAACCTCATAAATTAAAACGGGACAGGTGGATTATGTCAGAGTTACGTTAAGATTCCTTTCCAATTCAAGAAATAAATCCTTGGCAAAGTAATAGGATTGCCCAAAGCTGTTGTATTCGTTGAGGCACTTGTTAATTAGACATGAGCAGGGTTGCAAGTAGAGCAAACGAACAGTTTAAATTTTGGTTAAGAATTGCATTGTCCCAAAGCATATATATAAAAAGTACGATGTTAATTGTTTATAATTATTTTAGATAAGGAAGGCATTAATTCCTGATCACTGTATGCACTTCTTTGAATGTTTGATCTGAGTTCACGTTGTGCAGTTGCAAATTACTCAGTGGCTGCCCAATACTTCTATGGTTTTTCTTGCTTGCCAACATACTGCCCTTCCGCCTGAGTCCTCTATACTGACTGCCAGGAAGGCTGTTGAACTACCCACCTGGCCAGTTGATTGAAGCTTTCCAACTTGTTTGGTTGAATAGCAATTTAAGTCCGAATCCAACTGAGCCAGGTTCGATCCGATCGGTGGTCAGATTCGACAGACAGGAATTCAGTCCACATCATTATATCTTAGAAATGTGTGGACAACGGATCATGAGGAAATCTTGAAGTCAAAGACTTTGCAATCAAGGGGATAAAAGTGATGTTTCACAACAAAATTATAGAAACAATTCATTGAGACAAAAATTATTGAGGGAAGAATTAGACTTGGATCAATGGATACCTCACTGAAATAATTTTATGGACTATCATCAAGTTTGGTAAGGTGCCAGGAAATAATGACCAATCACTGCCTCAGACAGCCTGACAAATTGAATCTCAGTGACGTCTCCTAGCAACTGGTACACGAAATCTCAACTAGGGTATTTCATGCACGATTGCCACGCATCCAATAAAAGGCAAATGGATTTTTGCACTCTGGTCCAGAGTTGAAAGTTTTGTAACTGGTTGTTGGCCAAACTAAGGACAACAAAAGTGTCATTTTGATTTATGCGGTTCATAGGACTAACGATTGGCTGTTGTGGACATCAGAAGAACTCAGAAGGCCGTTTCAACATTCATGTACTAAAGTATCTGGAACAAAGTGTTTAATTATTTAATAGGGTGTTACATTGCGAATAATATAGAATTATTTAATTATTTAAATAATCTCTCTTGACAGTTACTTTGAAAAAAATATCACAGTTTACCTTGATTGAAAGAGTTTAAAACCGTCTTGTTTAACATTGATGCTGTTATAAATTACCAGAGACCGCCACTATTTAATTACGTTCCAAATTCAATAAGACAGCGTATGGTATGTCATCAGGACCATCTCTTCTTGTGTTTTTAAGCAGTTCATGGCACTTGAGTCCGTAGCTGATAACCAGCTATTTGGGCATCACGACGCAAAAGCATTGTTGGACTATTCTAGATCTCACAATAGAAAACTGTGTAGACGTTCAGATGAAATGGAAATTTACTGTTTAAACACGTTGAGTTTCATATGAATTCCAACAGAGTCTCGAAGTTGAACCCAGATAGCTCGCTTTCGGAACCCTTGGATAGGAAAATTAACTTGAACTTGAAAAATTTTAGAATATGCAATTATTTTTGTTTATTTGTTTCTAACAAAATCAACATCGAACATACATGAAAGTTACTTGCTAGCCTGTAGCACTCTGATAAATTGGCTGAACTGGAAGAGAAATATCTTGTCGGAAATTGACCTCTCACTTTCCGAAAATCTAGAATACAAGAGGACTTGTGCAACTTGGTGTGCACGTACAGAAGGAACAATTTCCAAGATTATTTTTGGTGTTCTTTAGGTTAAAGTGAACTGAAAACAGCAGGCCACAAAATGTATACGTTTCATTTAAAACGAATTTACTGGAGTAGTAAAGGCATTATAAAACAAAAAAATTAAACCCTAACCTTTGTTGACAAGAACTGTCCAAGGTAAGCCCAAGTAAATCTAGTACCCATCAGCTGTACATGTACATTGTAGGTAGTATAAGCAACGTGATACTTCTTGTTCTCATGTTTGTGTAACCTGGGTTCACCCAAAATGGCAGGAACCGATTTAAATAACCAACTCCTTTCGGGAAAACAAATCAATTGTCGACATCAGTTATACTGTGCACAGTTGAAAATTGCTTTATTGCAACCATATTACGCATTAAAATAGTATTGTCATGTCACCGCTGGACTGTATAACCAAAGTGGGAAAAAACATATGTATATTTCAGTATCTGACTGTAGCACAAAACCCAGATATATCGCCCTAATGTTCATCAAGGACAATTAAAGTTCTCTGTAGATATGCAGCTGGCGACGTCAACGGACCGTTGTCGTGGGGTGGTGGTGTTCTTGCGAGAATTCAGCTCGGCATTTTCTGTGGAAAAGAGTTCAAAGGATTGTACAGGTACTTGCGGATTTGGTGTCACTAGATTGCTGGCACTTGATGTCACAGGCTGGCTGGCTGGCACACTTGGTGTCACAAGTTGGCTAGCATGTTTGGTACCGCAAAGTGGCTGGTGTTTGGGTGATACTGGGCGATAACGGGGCTGAGGACAACGTACTCCTCAACGATCCCAGACCAGGCGGTGACTGGCATACAAGTGTTGAGATGCCACGGGAGCGGGAAGGGCAAGCACAAAAGTCCCCTTCTGGCTATTCCCAGTAGACAACTCGGCCTGATATCTCTGTATCTAAAAGAGCCAAACATGGTGGTCCATGCCACACCACCAAATGTTCTAACCACTCTAAAGTGGACTAAAAATGGCGAACTCTGCTTTCCCTTAATTAACGCATCTATTTTACATGTACGTTTAAGAGTTTTGACGCAAAACACAGACTTATATACATGTATACACACCCCATAAATTTAACATGTGGAAAAACAAAAGTTTACCCCCCAAAATGAATAAAACTATCTCGGCATCAAATATGCTTCATGGCGCCATATGACCAGACTTTAACATAAAAAAAATGAAAGTGAAGGCCAAAGCTAGACTGGCTCAAAGGTTTCTCGGTTTCGAATTAAACATATGCACTGATTCAAGCTAAGAATTTTGACTTCTCAATGACAATTCCCATAAACAAAGAAAAAACTCTGCAGTCCGAGTCATCGGACAATAGTTTGAAATCTCTGAGCGAGTTCTGACAATCCAAGTCGAAGCAAGCTTTAAAATATTCCATAAAGCAGTTCCCCAGGTTAAGGGCAATTATAAGAAAATAAATCGTCAAAACATGCCAAAGGCTTTTAAGAGAATGAACGTGGTAACAGCCATGAGCTACATGCTGGAGATCTCTCAACAAAGACGCATGTTACGTTCTGCATTCAGTAACATTAAAACTTTATAAGGGACTGTTTCTCACTTTGCCTAAAGCCACAGCAAAATGTACCAGAACGTTTTCCTACTATGTACAGGCTATCATTAAGCTTACAAAGTTCTTGACATTAAAACTTGGCAAGGGTTCAAAAAGACACCATAGCAAATGACTACCAGTACACTTTTCTAAGCTAACAATCTATCTGCTCAAATTGGCATAAACTTGACTTACCTAAAAAAGCCAACATTCAATCTTTGCAGAACAGCAGCTTGGTGAAAGTCCCACTTGCAGGTATTTGGACCCTCTAAACTATAGAGCTACAATGTACTAGGAACAATTTCCGTGTCTTTTGCTCTGAAATACTGGACAAGGAGCGGAGTGCTTTACTGTTCGTTGTTTGCTGACAAGATGTGGAAATGCACATGGCCAGCAATTTTGGGCACATGTAGCCCACAACCTCCTGCTACACTCCAAGACCAGTTTGCCCTCCCCATTGGACAGTCTTGTTACCACCCACAAGGGGTAATGCCCTGATTGGGCATCCTGGAGGGCGAAAATTATGGGATGGAGGGTAGAACGGTGTAAGGCAACTCACTCCCTTAATCCCTCTCACTTACATAATCCCACTTCCAAGAAAAAGGGAAGATCAAGGCGTTACAGCTTGGGTAGACAGGAAAGAGATAAACATTTATTGTCTAGCTACAAGTTTCAGTAGAGAGGGATAGAGATCAATAAAATGGTGCACACATTAGGAAAACAGAGAAAATGGACACGAAGTAATTTCTAACCTCAGACCTTTATGAGGTCAGGGTTACATTTGCATGATTTGAAAACTCGCGTGCACGAACGCGGAGACCTAGGGAATGCATTGTTTATTTTTTCTGTCTTTATCTATTCGAAGTTTTACTTTCGAATTCAGAGGAAGAGTTCCGAACGTTCCTGAACGTTTTCTGAGGCGGTTTTACTAGGGCTTAAACATAACGTCACGCCTTGTTTATATGTGCGCTTTACAATGAGGACTCGATGGATCGCGTCCCACTTCACTGCCATAGGGGTGCAGACCAGTAAATGAAGTTCCATAGACAATGATAAATACTCCCACTTTAAAAAATGCTCACAAGTTTCTGAGGTGTTCAAAACACACGGCAATTATTTAAAGCTCATCTCCTCATCTTTTCTTTTCCTTTCAGTTTTTAGTGGCTTATCCGATCACTTCTCAAGATATTTTTATGAAGCCTGCAGCCATTTTGAAAAGAGATGCCTACACCCCACAGGCAAAATAGACCATTTTAGGGCACTGATTTCATCCAGTCACTCTATTAACAAATCCTGGATGAGCCACCTGCTTCGCTGAGTGATCCTTTACTTTCTTTACTTAAAGTCAGAACTGTCCCGCTAATGTAAATGATCTGAAACCATGATATCTTGACATTTTTGTTGTTTTAAACAACTGCCCACTATGACAAAGCATAGAGGAAGGAATAACAAAGCATAAAGTCTTAGACGGAGATATTCGTTGTGACCGCGTCTTCTGCATTTTTGATGATGGTGATCGGAATGTAAGGGAAATCTGTGTTATAAAAATACTTGGAATTAAGAGGACATCAGCTTTAGACAATTGCAATTAGATAATTTCTGCGATTAACGTGATGATCTTCTGGTTCTGGAGACTCGAGAGTTTTGTGTATTTTTTTAAAAATAAATCACACATATAAAGGGCGGACATGCCTTTGTCTATGACACCAAGACAATCATAAAAGGGTTGTATCTTCGATGACAGCTCAACATGCTGTCCATATATGGTGTGTGAATATATTTTGGATCAACTAACGTACATTCGTTGTAACTAACAATATGTGAATTATCTAAGGATTGGTATTTTCAACTGACGAAATGTGCCTATAACATCATTCCTGTGATATTTTTGTGATAGTTATAATAAAACCGTGAGGGACCAAAATGTCCTTTGACAAAGAAATCTTACATCTACTTTGATCTTGTACACGTCTTATTCACGTTTGCCTCTGCATTTGACCTTGCTGTTCCTGTTCATTTTTTATTATTTATTTCCACCACTCGTGTCAACTAACGAAATCAATCCAGCACCAAAGTGCACGTTTCCTCGAACAACAAACCATTCACTCTGATTGGCTGATGACTGCGTGTATGTGCGAAATTGATCCAAGAAATTGATCTTCGACCTAATTTCGAGGCCTCTCCAGGATCATTTAATTAGCGGTCGAGCCCTGGGAAAAAGCGCGATGAACGCTGAACCTTTTCGGGTCGGCATATGAAGCGTTCGTATTGGTTGATTTCAGAAACGTACGTATTTTGCTATTTAAAGAGCGCTGCATGGTTGGAGTGCTGTACTAACTGAGAAACTTTTGTTGGAATAGGATGACCATGTCTTATGATACTACAATCTACGTTACATCCGTGGTTGGCTCCATTGACTCGCATATTGATTAATAAGTCATGTTTTTGTATTAACTATCACACACAAAAGCCATATAGCATGCATCTCTGACACAGTTTGCCTTTCATTTAGCAGACCCCCGTACTTTCCAGCTTGGTTGTTTTCTAAGTCATCACAAGTAACAAGAGTTCTTAATTCTGTTTTTATTCTTCCATGATAATATAAACTCCTTGAAACATGATTCCTCTGACGCAGTTTACTCGTATCCAAAAAAGCTGGTATTATTCACAAAATGCGGAAATGACAAATGGGCACACGACAAAAGAAAGTTTTCCGCTCAGTGCAAAGACAAACTTAAAATTGTATGTTTAGTTTCCGACCGTTTCGAAAAACAAATAAGAAAACAACATGCTTCATTACGTCTGTCCCATTCTAAGGCCATTTAGATCATTCTTATCTTGTTTTTCTGGAGCCCTATTCTTTCCTAAAAAGCCCTACCAGTATCTGAAACTTATTTTTAATAGATTGCAAGAATTAGACATATAATGTTTTGCAGAGATAATGCTGTATAGTGTTATATATCCATGTCAAAGTGTTTTGGACAGAGCAGCCCCTGCATCACACCCCTGTTGACAGATTAGATATTACAATATTTACAGCATGCATTGTGCTCACATCATCTCTTATTTTTGCATTTGAAACGCAAAACGCACATGAATATTCTTGTGTCGAGAAGGAGTACATTTTTATCTGGCTACTTACTAGCTTGCTCCCAAAACAGGACAAGAAAATAAACATAACTTACCGTATGCAGTGTCTTGATGCAATTTCGCTTTCGCAAACGATGATTACATCGCTCTGACTTAATTTGATTCGATTTGAAATGGTCTATACTAGAACGACCCCACCAGACAAAAGCTGAATTACGGCCAGATTATGTGTAAGCACCAAATATCAATTGCGTTGCATATATATTAACTACAAAAGGATAAAATATAAAACATCAGATGAAAACAAACATAAATTTACGAGATTATTTCTCAAAGACGTGATTTACAAGTTGATAAAATACTGTGAAGATTGCTTGCTGCAGTTAAAAAAAAATTAACTCTAAAAATACAAAACATGCCTGGTACCGACAAAGAAAGTGCCAATACAGACAGTTAGAAAAAACAACAAAAAAAAATTGATCAGACAGACCATAAGTGGGATTACCTAAGATCTATATAGCAGGATAAACAACAAACCATCTTCCAAATCAAAATGGGAATGCTACTGCACCAGTCAGATTTACAAAGTCAAGCAGTAGCTACCAAAGAATGACTGTCGGCCTAATAGTTAGAAAAAACATTAAACGGAATTTCAAAATAAAATGTACCGGTAAGTCAATACAAGCGAGGTTATGAAAGTAAAGTAAAAATACTATGGCGACAATCTCAGTCTCAATAAAAGATTCAGGTTCACGAAACACACAAAAGCTTGCTTTGTAAGGATACCAATAATGCTCAACCAGAGTTAATTTCATACAATTGACATTATACAAATTTCTGCCGTAACTCATTGTCTTGCTTTAATGAGTTATTTCTTGCTATGACAACTTACTGAACAACATGGTTGCACCTTGTGAAATATATTTCACATATTACAAGTGGCACAAATGGGCTTCAAAGCAAGATGTTCAAAATAAAGTTTATTGCAGTTTTAAAATATATGGATAGTTTTTACATTACTCTGTGATCGTGTTAGATAGAGCATAACGTGACCCCCGATGAGCAAGTAATTACTTCTTGTGGCAATGATACTCAGGACAGGTTTAATATTCAACGCGTTCCGGGTCTACCTCAAGGAAGCAAATTGAGAAAACGGACACGCACTAGACAAAATGCATCGCATGGGTGCATTAAAAAGACCTTAGGGAATTAACGCTACAAGACGATCCTTTATTATGCATGTAAGAATTGTCCTTTATTTCAACGGTTTAGACTTTTTCGTGGTATAAACCTCCAAAATAAGGAATGCCATTTGGATTGTATGTCCTAAATATATAGCTACGATTTTTGGGGGGATATCTAATTTATCATGAAAGCAGCATTCACTCCGTATTTGGGCTGTTTTTCAATATCACAGTTGGTCACATGACAATAATAACCATGTGGGAAATTATTGACTTGGAGTTTTTCAACTACATTAACCTACGTTACAGCCACTCTTTTCCCCTGAAGACCACTGTTTACATTATTATTACCAAATTATTACCAACATCTAGGGAAAAAAGAAGCACTGAACTTTTGGCTTTCCTTATAACACGAACAATGGTTCAGACTGGACTTTAAAATTTTATGAGTAGGCCTAAATCAAGGTCCGTTCGGTAAAGACATCTGGTATTCCCAGATGCATTCTCACACTCCTATGAGGCAAGCCCCTTGCTTCTTAGTGAGCTGAAGCATACCACAGACAAGTTTCTGTAAAATTCGATGCATAAAATACTCTTTTGTGCGTTGTATTTACAGCAACTGATCAGGAGGGAAAGGCTTAATCAAATCAATTGTACTCTTGCCGTTATACTAGACACTACTGGCACTTAATAAAAAACGAGGGTATGGCGGTTGAAATGGTAACGAAACTTTCCGAAACGGGAAATTCAAGACAATAACGAATAGAATTTAATTTTATATCGCATAGGAATTTTGAGTTTTCTGCCCCAGGGCTCCACGTTTATATTAGTGAAAAGGTTGATATAAGCAACCTTACCATAATTTCGTGTAGAAAATGATGTCCAATGAATGGTGAGCCTTTCAGACTGGAGAGCCAAATGCCAATCACGAACAGTCCTATCAAAGGGCTAAGTTACATGACGTAATTGGTTTAGGCTACGTGACGAAAGCAATTACAAATTAACTTCTAATTCTGCAGTCTTGTATTAATTTCATGTACATAGTGAACTAAATATTGTAATAATTCAAGCGGCGTTTGCTGAATTGGCTTCTTGGTTAAAATACTAAAAATAAATGTAGTACGCCTTCACGATTCACTCAGAGTTCGGTAACTCAGTTGAGTCAGTGAAAATTTCCTGACGTGGAAACTGTAGAACTGAAAAGAAATGAAACTTTTAAATCATGTCTTATTTTGGACAGTTTCTAATTTTTAGTCTTCATGTGCGCTAAAGATGATGTCGTTACAACAAAACATTTTCCCGTCAGAGCTGAGAAAACACTGTCCAGAATACCAGCAATTACTCTAGAAAAGGTCTATCTGTAGAGTCTTTGTGCCATAGTACTGTGCCGAATAGTTTGTGTCGAGACGGGATAAGCCTGCGGCAAGACTCCTCAAGCGAGGAGGTGCATGTAATCAGATAACTTAAGCTTAGCCTGAGGACAGTATGCGAACGGCCAACGAACTCAGACGATGTAGTTTCTCTCACCTATAAAGGTCAGCCTCTTAATTCGGGGAGATAAACCTTTGGTGAAATTGCATGATTGCAGCAGGTGTGCAACGGCAATTTATACCTTTTTTTCTGGGTTCGTTGATGAAATCGTTTGGAAAAGTGAATCTACACACTGCGGGTCGGAAACGTAACAGTTCTACACGCTTCGTTTAGTTTGACTGCAATGGAAAGTAGGTCCGTGACCTGCATGCTTGCTATGGTACTTTGACATACTTAGGCGCCAGTTGTATATTCACATATTTAAAAGCTTGATCCCTGTAAAATTTGAGTGTCATTATTAATGACAAGTTGACATGGGAAATGCATTGCCAGAAAGCAGAAATTCCTTCCACTAATTGCACGCAACCTTGGTGGTCTTAGAAATTGAAATATTTTGTCACAGCTCGTTTTCTGATTTCTTTTTACACTACGTTATCCTTGCCTCATCTTCAGTATAGTATATATACCTGCCTGGGGAAATATGCGTAGAACATACCTTGACTTGACAAATTATACGTGATGTAGAAGAATTCTTTAAGATTGGTGAATGGCTCTGGCTTTAAGGATAACATCCTCTTTATTTGTTAAATTCAACACTTTACCTGTATATGATTTTTATAAATATCACTTGTGTGCTCTAATGGATAATTTTGAAACACAACCAGATGTCCATTTGTCACTGTCATTGTGAGCATGTGTGAAAGAATGTGGACAGTAGTCGAAAAGGGTTATGTGTACGTTTACTGATCAGAACGTTCTTTGATCGAGAAGGAAGACACACATTTTTTTTGAGTGCATAAGCATGGAGCTGACTGTGACAGGAACCAGTGCCAACTTGCCTGGAGACGCCTGATGCAGCAGGTTTTGTCGGCAAATCGGTGAAAACGGCCACCCACCAGTTTGGCAAAGACAGTGCCAAAAATCTGTCTCGACAACGCAAAAGACTAAATAAATAGTCTAATTCTTAGGAGTGAGGAATTTTGGAAAACACAGAACCCACGGTTATTTCTTTCACCGTTAATGTTGGAAGGCTGAGTGTTGCAGAACTGTTCGGTTCTTGTGAATCTCAATTGCCTGACGAACACGACGTGGATGCCATTGTTCTATGTTGGCTATGTGATGGGCTTGTTGCCAGTGGACTTGGTGGTCTTCAGTGCTGGAGTGTTTGATGATGGCAGATTTCTCGAGATCCCCCCGTCGTCCGTGGGCTCGGTGTTCATTGAGTCTGGTAGTGAGATCTCTGCCATTTTCTCCGATATACACCTTGCTGCATTCGCAGGGGATCCTGTAGACGCCTGGCTTGGTCTTGGGGTCTTGTTTGTCCTTGTGAGACTGGAGAGCTGCTTGGATCTTGTTGGGGGCGGTGTGGAAAACTTTGTTGCCATGGTGTAGAAGGATGCGCTGGATCCAGTGGGAGGTATTGCCTATGTAGGGGAGGGTGACAGAACTAATGTGCCTAATGGGTTGACCTTGGGTATAGGAGACCCGCTGGTCTGGAGGCGGTCTAGGGTCTTGGGTCTTGATCTCACTTGAACCCGTTCCGCTGTTGTGCTGTGGAGATGTGATGGAGTTCCGGGTGCAGGTGGTCTTGGTCGCAGATGTTGTATGCTCGACGCACGAGGGTTCTGTTGACGCAGGCCTTAATGCTGGGGTGGTGGAATGACCGGTTTGTTCAGGTAGCGGTCGGTATGTGTTGGCTTCCTATACACTGTGCGGGATAGGGTGCCATCTTGTAGTCTTGAAACCTCGACATCCAAGAATGCAATGCGTCCGTCTTGAGGTCTTGTGGGCTGTGTGGCCAGATGACGAAAGTGTCGTCCACATACCGGATCCATACGCTGGGCTTGAGGTCCGCGGAGAAGAGGGCTGTCTGCTCAAATTCTTCCATGAACAGGTCTGCCAAAACCGGGGATAGAGGCGATCCCATGGAGGTTCCGGAAGACTGCTCGAAGAATTTGTCTCTCCACTGGAAGCAGGAAAATGATACGCAGCTGATCAGGAGATCGTGGATTTGATGTGGTGTGAGGTTGGTCCGGTCGCTGAGTGAGGGATCGTGAAGTAACCTATCCTTGGCGATGATGCATGCTTCGGATGTGGGTACGTTAGTGAAGAGAGAGACCACATCGAAACTGACCATTATGTCTGTGGGGCGTAGAAACAACCCGTCGATGAACTGAGCGAACTTGTCCGAGTTCTTGATATGATGTGGGGTGTTGCCGACCAGAGGGTGAAGGATCTTGGTGAGGTGCCTGGCGATGTTGTAGGTGGGGCCGCCTCGGGGAGCTACGATGGGTCGGAGTGGGATACCGGTCTTGTGAATCTTGGGCTGGCCGAAGAATATTGGACATCTTGTACTGGAGGGTCGAAGCTGTCGGTATAGGGCCATGGAGATGCTGTCTGACCGTTGGAGGGCTAGAAGCTTAGCCTGGAATGTCTTTTGGATGGAAGGTATGGGGTTCTTGTGAAGGGGCCGGTAGGCACCTGACTCAAGAATATCCCGCACCTTACGTTCATAGTCAGCTTTGTCCATTACGACAGTTGCGTTCCCCTTGTCTGCAGTGAGGATGTGGATGGAGTGATCTCTTTGTAGGCTGTTGATGGCTTGCTGTTCGGTCTTGTAGATGTTGGGCTTGACAGGCTTGTGGTTCTTGAGGGCTTGGCTGATGTGGAGGTGGGCGTCGTCTGCAGCGCTCTTGTTCAGGTGGCGAAGGGCTGGCTCAACAGACTGGATGATGTCTGCTACTGGAGGGGACCGTGGGACCAAGGCAAAGTTCATACCGAGGGTAGGACTCTGGATTCCGTGGGTGACAAGCGGCGGTGACTGAGGTTGCCCACGGTTTGCCTTGTGAACGCAGCTTGTGAAACGGAGGTGGGGCTTAGTATGGTATAGACATGAGGATATAGAAGAGCCTATAGTCCGACTGGGAATATGGGATTTACTCTGGTTCTTGGAGAGGCGACGGAATTTCTTGATCTGTCAGCGGCGAATTGACCTGAAGACATGGCGGCAGACATTGTCTGTCATTCTCTTGATCTTGGTGAAGTCTTCAGTTGAAACCGTTGTAGCGATATGATCCTGTATTAAACAACCCAACAAACACCCAAACAAACAAAAAACAAACACCCCAACAAACAACAAACAAACACCCCATTTCGGCGCAAAGCAGCTTAATCAACCACAGTAACTATCTCTGCCCTCACTGGTACCCAATTGCTCCGGGTCGGGAAGAGGCAATGAATGAGAAAGTGCCTTGCCCATGGCACACGCACCATGACCCTGGGCTGGATTCGAAACCGCAACCCGCGGCTTTAATACCCACCGATTGCGAATTCAACGCTCTTAACCACAAGGCTACGGCTGGGAGCAGTGGTTGTTCATTATACATTAGCACAGCATGATGGTAGGCAAATAGTTGTTCTCAGGACATCCATTTGCATTCACGGAATAATTCTAAAATGAAAATACTTCTCCAAGCCCATTTCTGAAATCTTTCGCGTTTTTTCATTTGCATTTGGAAGCTGTACGACCCAGTATTCATTAAGAAGTTGAACACATGAGTTGTGAAGAAGTATCAGGGATTCAGTAGGAATATATAGTCGGACCCTTAAAAGCATCCGTACTGCTTAAACTGAACACATTGTGTAACTGTCTCAATTTGTTCATTACAACATAATTCTTCAAGGCACTTGTATACCCTTTATTTCTTTTGAAACATTACTGCTAATAGTTATATTAAAATCATCAATACTCCATAGCAAAACTAAGACTTATAACAAGATGGTCTGCCTATATCTAATTCATAACTCACGTCACACCATTAGACAATTTCTATTCTACTTTATGAACATCCATGCCACGTATATTAGTTTCATCAGCATATACATATAAATTAAACCATTGATACAGAACCTGACATGTTAATTACATAAAGAGGAAAACGAAAGGAACTCCCATGCATACATTGAAAGCAGGTGCATTGGACCCTTAAAAAAGACTTACTGGGTGCGACCAGATAAGTAGGACTGTAACCATTAAGCACCGCTAGTGAACTCAGCTTCTTTAAAACGCTTTTCACGAATCAATGAATGCAACCCTGGATTATTTACTATCATCAATGTTATTAAACCAAAGATTTAACTAAAGCTGTTGTAGTTGAGATGAATGCGAAGGTCTAAAACAAGTAAAAGGTGACTACTTAGGGTGTAAGCGATATTATTGGAAATGAACGGGGCATTTCAGGGTTTTTGCTGGGGAGTCTTGGGAAACTCTTTTTTAAACAAGGGGAGCGGTTACTTCATGTAGTTGTCACTATTGGTGGAAAGCCATTCAGTCTCTTTGTTTAATTTGTGTAACGCCCTAAAAATGACAATCAGCGCGGGGGTGATCCCCCGCGCCGTGCTTGCCCTTTGTAGTGTTTTACTTTCAATCGGAAACACTGAAATGGAGCTATACTTACCACAACACGTATTGTCACCAGATTTGTGAGGGACAAGACCATGGCACTTTTCCATTATTATGTAACGTAACGGAACTTTAAAAAGAAACTGTCAATGATTGGCCACTAATGGGCACGCTAATTTAAATAGGCGGCAGCTCATATCATCCTTTCCTGTGGCTTGTTTCGAGTTCATCTTCACCGAGTTCATCATTCATCGAGTTCATTACACATTCTACATATAGGCCTACTGATACTGTTTCAAACGTAGTTTTCAAGTCAAGAATGGCCTCAAGGTCATGCAAATCACAAAACGGTTTATCAGCGCAGATTTTTGCAACAGATGAAACTAAATACGGGATAGCATTGGATACCAGATTGTAGTGTTATCTAAAACATTCATAGTCGGCTAGTTGCAAAGAAAGAATTTTTATAAGAAAACTCAGTCTTGTGAAATGCGTTCAGACAAATAATGTTTGCTGTGAAACCTCTACATAATTTGATTACGTATGCTGATACATCAGTGTTCCAAATGACATGAATTTCAAACCTAATTTATTCGCATTTTCCAACATCTTTTCATATTTCACGAGTTCAGACCAACAATCCTTACCAGCTGCACTATTTAGTTTTTATTAACTTTGCATGTAGGATACCCTATCTTGAAAGAAGTTTGATAGTGCACCATATGTGACGGCCAGTTGTCCTTCCTCGTTGTCGGCTCTCTCCACTACCGTATCCATTGCCAAACCCACCCAACCAACTGATAACTCCACAGTAAGATCCTTCCAACACCCCGCCACCAAGTCGTCCGTCAACCACACCCTTGGCCGTACAGCTTATACGAGATCTGTGAAAAGGATTTCCGAAGCTATCCTCTTCCCTGCCTTCATCAAGTCAAGTCACTTTACGCTCCAGCTAAAAGTATCTAGCATCTGCTTTTTCGCACTCTAATAACCAGTGACACAAGCCAATCCCTCTCTATCATCTCCTTCCACGGGTCACCGATCCCAAGCTTCTTTAGAAGACAGCACTTCACTCTATATCCGGTATCCCAGAGAATCCTGGTCGAATCGTCGAGTTGACACTCACCGGTTACTCTCGGCACCACCACACTTCAAGCAGAAATTGATTCTACAAGGTTTACCTGCAAACTTCAATCAGTCTTAGTCTTTCTTTACCATGCAAAGTCTCAAATCTTACTGCGAATCTAATTCAGACCATTGTGAATTAGAGTTATGGACTTATACTTGGTTATCGTTCCCCTCATTTGGAATAAATATGTCCAACGACGCTTGAATAATGGCATTTATAGTCTCTCTAATCAACAAAAAATGGTCATTCAAATGAATTCACTCGTTACTGCTCCACGTTAATTCTTTTGCTGTAGGTCTGATACTTGAGTAAATATACCTCAATCTTTGGTTAATTAATCGACCGCAGCTGTCCAGCTGATGATGAATATTTTGCTGTTTGGCGTATCTAATGTCAGAATTTCAAACCAGAAACCACACACACCTACAACAAATTACTGATATGCAATTTCGAAATATCCTTACAGTTTTGTTGTACAATCGGTGGCCGCTTTGAGTAGAGGTTTCCACGGAGTAAATTGAATAATTGAGCAATGCCACAACGTGACAACCTTTGTACATTACTGACATACACCTCACCAATTGATAAAAAAACGTTCCAGATACATCATACTTATAGCAGCAACCCAGAAAGTAACTATTACCAATCAGAAAAGAATTCCTCAAGGGGTATGTTCTGATTTATCGGGGCAAGCTTAAGGATATCTGTTCAGTACAAATCGTCATGTTTGTCTGTAAATGAGAAAAGCAGACAAATCAGATCTGTTTTCGTGCATATATCAAGGAGGGATTGCCAACTGAGCCAGACGAAACAGGTACAGTTCAGTTTGAGTCAACGCCCGCGGCTTTCTTAACCAGTAAAAACCAAACACGTTCCTTCTGATTTTTTTCTTTAAATGACAGATATAAATTATATTCAACGAAGACAGTCTTGATCCTAAAAATTATGTGGTACTGGATGGTTTGGGTAATAACTGACTTTAAGACTTACCTGTTGGGAGCAATGACTAAAAAGAAACATTCAGCTCAAAACACGCCGGAATTTAGCTGAAGACGTCCACGCTAATGTGCCTACGTGTTTCTGGGAACCTGTTTAAAAATCATCATTCCTTAGAAATAACACGTCACAAAGGTAACGTAGGTCCTACTGGAAGTATATCCCCTTGTCACTTTCCTCTGATTTTTTGCTTTCGTCTGTAAATATTTCCATCATGCAAATCAGTTTTTCAAGGACAATGAACAACATAATCTGCACGGCTCTTTTTACTATCACCAGCCTTGCCTAATTTGTCTTGATTTCAGTAGAGACGAAAATTCATATGCAATGAGCCCTGAAAATTTTATGACAATAAAGGCTCAAATTCCTGTTTCAATGTCAGCAGGCCACGCAGAAATAATAAGGGATGAAAAAATATAAAGCTCGTTGCAAAGCAACAGATCCAGAGCAAGGATGCTCATAAGAGGATGACTTTGATCATTTCCGCCATTGCTAAATCTTGCGAAGTATCTTTTCTGATATTTACTCTTAGAAATGCCTTCATAGTAAAAACGAGTAAAATTGAACAAAACCACACGAGAGTATATCCTCTGCAGCTCCAATCTTAACAAATATCATCTCATTTCTGATTAATTATGCAATGTAGGTCCCTATCAGCTAAAAGGAAAACAAGTCTTACATGGATCGCTAACTGATTGACCTAGTCTTTTAAAGGTTCTACGCTGAAGCTCCATTGTTATTATGACGGCTAGTCACCAGCCTCATATAAAAAGACTAACCAAACTAATTTATCATTTGTCTCTTTAAAGCGCCTCATTGGTAAAATCTAAGAGGAATTTTTTGGACGTGTAATCTGAACCAAAGATGGCCTTTCACTGTCGCCTCTGAAAGTACAAGTATCGCCATAAAGTGATGACTAAATATTAATAGCTCTGTTTGATACTTCCGCCTCTGGTGTATCATGTACTTTTAAAGATGTGTGGTTCAGGTAAACACACTGTCAAAAATATTTAATGTCAATAATTAATCGCACAAATCATCTCTTTAAGCTTGGACTTTATCGAGGTAATGGTGGGAATTGCTGTTTTTGAATAGGTCATTTGAAAGTCAGCGTACATTCATGGAAACGATATAAAGTCAATTATTGTAACATAAGCATAAACTATTTTAAAACATTTAAGGAGGCACATTTCAAAAAGTTTTCAATACAAGTACAACATAAAACGATGAACAATAACGTCTGATTTGCCAGACGTTGCCCATTTTTAATAGTAAAGAAATATCAATTTTATGCTTGTTTCAAAAACGTAGCAGATGATTTTGCAAAAAAATAAAATCAGGAACTTCACTCTTGTTTTAAATTGTGCAGAATGTCATCAAACCCAGTAGACCTGTGTGTAATTCAGAACTGCAGTACAGAAGTGAACATCATGTTACTGTAATTTGAAAATGACCGATGAACTGTTCACTGACTCATAAAGAGACAAAGATTAAGATTAATCTGAAAAATGGACATACAACAACCGGATATTCTAGTCGATCAGCAATTTTGGCAGTACCCTTCGCGTGAAAAATAACCACTCAGCGGGCGGTAATTCACTGGCTTCTTACTAGCATTGTCGCTTTAGGAAAACGAAGTGTCATGTTTCAAATAGCAATTATGCCACTAATTACTTTAGCTTCCAGGGAACAGTTAGATATACATAGATTACACCTGTTACCTTTAGTGTAAACAAAATAGTGGAATAGTCAAGTTTAGCGTATTGTGGACACCTTTTGACACTTGAAATGATTGTAGAGCTATTAAACTTGGAGTAGAAATGTCATGTTGAGCGTATGTAATAAGTTTTCTGTTTGAATGTTGTTGAACAGTCAGTATTTTATTTCTCCTTATATTACAATTTTATCGAGAATGCATGAATAATGAAACAATGGTGTATGGAAACCTTATAAAAATCGTTGAAATATGACAAAGTACGTGAGACAGTCGGCTGAATATGTCGACTGTAAATGTACACTAATTACCGATGATATGTTTGAAGTCATAAACATTGTTCATGTACTCTGAGTGGCTCCATCAAAGCATGAAGTCCAGCCTAATCTAATCCACCCTAATGTAATGAGTGTCGACCATTATTACATAATGTAATAAGTGTTTTAGACTTAATCTTGCAGATTAAGTCACCGAGGCTTATAATATCTCGTATCTTTTCTATATATCTCTCATTCCAATATCTGACCCCAGCATTCCTGTCTGAATTGTAAATATTTTATGAAAATTAAAGTATTGAACCCTAATAATAAATGTTTCATAGACTATTTGTTTGTAACATTTCAGTCAATGTATTCTATGTGACTGTTTATCCAATCAAGTATGGCCTAAACTTTAAACTTCACTATTGCATATTCTCGTAGATGGAAGCTGGAACCTAAAATCCTGCATACATTTACAAAAGGCATCGGTATACAAAAGTTAGCTATTTCCATAACCTAGGTCCGAATACAAGACGTCACAGTTAAGTTCCCTAGATTAAAACCTGTGCCCCGCCTGCATAGCCTGCACGATTTGACAGTCCGCCATTTGTCGGCTTCTGTGATTCTGTGCAGCTGTCACGCCCACTCAACCATTTTTACCGGCTGTCTACCGCCTTGGTTTCTCAGCACAATCCCTTGTGGGTCTTTAACCTGTTAAGTATTAGCTAGATTGCTGGTTGCTAGGAACCAAAGATGTCTGGAGAACTGAGTCCTATTCCAAGTGCGATAATGCAGTCTGTCCACTGGTTGACCAAGGATTAAATTAATCTGAGGGGATAACGCGTAGTTTTGAAGATTTTTCGGGAATAAAAATAAAATAAAATGTAGGACAAACATGCAGCTGCCTCGGTGGTGAAAAGATCTCTAGCGTTATGGCTGCTAATAAATGCGTTCTCCTTTTGTTCCGGCTGCACAGCCATTTTCCCCTTTGTATGCTGCGAACACACGTGTATACATCTTACCCGTACGTGCAATCGCCATGAAATACGTTTCAAGGTCATTACTAAAGCTCTGGATCGTAGAACTAAAGTTCATTAACGCATGCTCATATTTTATTATAAAACGGCAAGGAACCGCCAAAACACGTCACTCGACACTAAAGTGAACCTGGTTTCTACTCTGTATAAGAGATCAAATTTCATATGATTTCCATATAATACACAGTATTTGACATGAACGCACCGTATTTAGACGATGGATGCTTTCAGAATTTTTAAATATGCTTCAATTTTCACCTGTGAGTCCATTCTTGCCTTCTTTCAAAGAATACAGTCTTTAACTCAAATAAACATCAAAATATATAGAAATAAAAATTCAAACGGGACTCATTTGGAGTTTTAAAATCCGAGCCATATTTTGAAAAACTAACAGATTTTTTTAATGTTAATTTCATTAAAAGGCAAAGAATGGTTATTATATGCAGTTATGTTTCCTGATTTCAAATTCATCACGGCATTAGAATTCAATTAAAATGAAAACAAGTCTTGACACGACTAGTGCTACTATCTTTTTGAACATCCACAAATTCAGGCTATAAGCCATGGAACCATGGTTTTCATCCAATTTTAACGCAGTTTGTTATTAAAGTCGCATCTTCTCATTATACAGTTGAGAGGAGCGCGACCTTTTAGTTCAGCATTGGGATTAATCAGTTGGGAACTGAAGGGGCGAGGATGACTTATCACCCCGTCGGGTCCTTGGAGAATACACGGTTCCTCATGGACACGGGGAGAAAATTAATGAAGATCTGTCGAGATAGAGGATAATCAAACAAATAGAGTGAAGGGGTTCAGGAGACACAGAGGGGGGTTGTGAAGTAAGACGTGATCAGAATGAACTTGTAAAGAGGGAAACTGTCAGAGAGCAATTAGATTCATAGAGAGAACTGTCATACAGAACTTAGGTATATTTTTGAATGCATTCTGGCCTATTGTCATTCGTTCGTAGTAAGACATTTAGCAGCATACGGGAAAACAACAGCAAAAAAAAAAAAAAAAAAAAACACATGCCGTAAATACCTTCCTACATGAGGAATTAAACATTCCCCTCTTGCAGTAATTAACATTTGGTCACACTTTCTATTTTGTTCTGTTGAACACTTGAGAACATTACATCACTTCACAATACTCCCAAATTATTGGTATGAATTACTGCATCCCTTGGTGGTATAAGCACAGAGATGTATCAACATTGTCCCCCTGGGAAAATGTCATGTCACCTCGCAGAAACCCTCCATTTCAGTGATCAATAGCCCACGCAAAAAGACATTGTAATTGAGGTCTAAAAGTCCACTGAAATTCCGGTATTACTGTGCAGATAAGCATAAATGAGAGTCTCATTACTGAAACTGATCGTATCGTTATGCCAATTACTACACCTTCATGTACTTGTAGTACACCATTTATAATGCTACCAACAGCATCCTACCCGTTGCTAAAACCATGCCGACCAATATCGCGCCCAAAAGAACGTTTCTTCATCAAGGTACTGATTAGTTCAACTCAAAATTTACTGCATATTCTATGACTGAAATTTATGTGGTTTTTTTGGGGGGGGGGCTATAAGAGTGACCATATTCTATTACCCATGCACATTATTTTTGTGATTAACATCATCACTTTGAATAATTTAGAAAATAAACTTACACGCAAGCCGAAGAAACGTTGCTTAGTTACAATATCAACAGTGGATGATTTTTGAACTCATTAAAAACATTATTGGGCGGGGGGTACTCAGTATAATACTGCTTCATCCAGTCATACAGTATTTTCACCTTTAAGAAATAATTCTCCATGCCATCAAGATATCAGTGCTTAAAACTCAATATAGCACTGCCTGTTACAATTTAGATATTTCACCTGGTACTCGAAAGGGCCTGAACAAAAAATAATATCGTCTAGCGTTCCAAAATGCTACAGATGATGCGATAATGCACAGCTGGTTGCAGAAATCGATGTAAGGGTACTCGGGAAGACAACATCAAAAAGTTGAACGCCGAGACCAGCTTTGATAAATTACTTGGCGCCTGGTGAGAAGACTACGTTGTATGGCCTTCGTGTGTATTGATTTTACAGTTTACTGAACATCTATCTTCCGCAACCGCTCCGCTCAATATTCAGGATGTTGAACCCAGTTGATGTAGGATGTTGGTAACACACTGCATCAACATACAGTTGTCTATATAGAGAAGTGGAAACAAGACTACAGGCATAATACGTGGATGCACGCCACACTGTAATCAAGTTTCGTATTTTAATTATCTACTCAGTACGTAAGTGAAGCATTTAAAATTGTCTATGTCTATTTTTGTCTCTTTTCATCAATATTTATGAAGGGTTATCTGCGACGGACGAACAATATTTTTAACTATTTTGGGTTGTTAGACATGGGATGGATCGTCAACGGAGCGACGAAATAAGTAGAGTTTTTCTTTTAATGTGATCCAGACACGTGGGGCACCTCTTGATTAACAGGTTTCTAATAACATACTTAAAATATTGGTATGCCATGTGGATACTTTCAAAAATATATATGTAACACAAATTGTAACCTAGCAGTAGGCTACACTTAAACGTGTATAAAAGTACTAACTAGTAGTAAAGTAGTAGTTTGAGTGAAGCCTTTCTGTTAACACTTAACAAAACGCTTGACAAGCAGTAGAAACACGTTGTACAGCTTCAGTTAACCAGCCAGCTGTAAACCAGCATGATTTGACACCTTCAGAATTAACATACAACGTCTCCAATACCAACAGCATATGTTACATAGCGAGTATAGTCTTTTATGCATCAATGCTTGTCATTTTTAATAACCGACTCGGCCTTGTGCTGGATTGTATTTACCTCTGATGTTCTTTCGCATAATGAACTAAAGAAGGAAGATACAGCATAATGTTTAGTCCATATGGAAAATATTTCACATCTGTTTCGCTTATTTCTGATTAAGTAAGAAATACCCAGAATTGTCACATTATGTGCCTTTAAGTTGGCCCGATATATAAGGGCCTCTCGCAATGTGCCTTTAGGTTATCCTAGTAAGGCCTCTTGTGATGTTTCATGGATTAATCTTCAAGGATGCTTCGTGTTTATATTTGTCTTTTCGGGGGTATGATGGAATGAGTGAATCTTCCTGGTGTTAAAGCAGCGCGTTCATCCTCCATTAACACAAGCGTCCTTCATATTCAACCTGCAAACTGGAGGACCTGCTATAGGTGATATATCAGACACCTAATATTTCATGGTCGATTTTCTTTTACCTCCACCGTAATTGGCGTTTGTCAAGTCCTGCAATAGGCATCAAGGGGCTAGTAAATATAGCTCTGCACTATCACTATCAGAAAACTGTCAACATATTTCCGTAAATTAATACTTGGTATAACTTATTCCACAAACCTTTTAATAATTTCATGTTCACAAAGATGAAAAGACACGGGGGCAAGTTTCTCTCCGGAGACATGTTTCCTCCTTGATTTTCTCGGGATTTAAAGCTCAAACCCTCCGAAACGGCACTGCCACCTGAATCTCTGGTGGAGATTCCTTCAAAGATGAAGACAAGTTTGGACCTTTGTTTTGAAAAAACCCAACAAATCCCACTTTGTCTCGCCACCAATACCGAAACCATGATTCGCCACGTAATGTGATTAATAAACGTTGTCGATAATAAACGGAGAACTGTCTTATTTTCGAACACACTTTTGCGACTAATCTAATACAGAGACTAACAGAAACAAGTTTTGCATGTAAATTGTTTTGTTTAAGTTTCATGTGGAAGAACAAAAGGTTTTCTGACATGAAAATTACTTTCGCAATTAAACTCAAGGAAACACTGGAAATTACTAGGATAAGAACTTCATTTGCCATTAGATCAAAATACGCCTAAAAAGACAGACACACCAAAAATCTTTGTTAAAAATGAAGTTTAATTCAATGCTTCGTTTTTAGTTCCCAAAATGTTGAAAATCACGTATTACACAATATGAATTTGTATAAAAAACAAATGATAGCCACTTTAAGAAAAAGGACTATGTTTGCGCTGAATATTCAGGAATATAATATGAACCGTCATTTTAATCTCCACCAAATAACGCAACTCTTTATTCATGACGTTTTAGGTCTACTACAAGAAAGAACGGGTTGAAATCTTGTGCAAAATGCGGTAACATGAGTACTTAACAAACGAAATAATCAATTAACCAAATACAAATATCAAATTAGTAATTCCCTGTCTAGATATGACTCAGCATCACAAATAAATTTTTCTCAATGCAGAAGTATCAATTTACAGGCTTCATAAACAAGCGTTTCCTGGTTTAATATATAATGAATAATATACTAATTCGAAAAATTCGTGTGTTTACTGATATGTATATTGGTAATGTTTACTTTGACAGCATGGCCTATCGTCAAACTGCTGCCTCCGTTGTTATAAAAAGGTTTGGATGAGTGCGTCAGCACAAATAATGGTGTAATAAACAAAGGTTTTCAAAGGTATTTGGCTTCTAAATCAAAAAGTCGTTTTGGTCTGATCTAGCCCATTGGATGCGTGTAGAAGCCTAGGATCGGCACATTGAACATGTATATTAACATTCTGTCAATGCTGAGTAATGTCTTGATTAAAAAAACCACAAACATCTCAAATCTACTAAACGCGTTTGTAATACTTACATTTTGGTGGTTATGTGCAATTACTTTAGAAGTAAAAATGTACAAAATTATTAAAACGCTGGAAAATCATTCTTTGTGTATTAAATCAGATACAATATCAATAACGGGTAATAATACCAGGTCTTGAGAGGAAACAAATTGGAAAGCTTAAATTAATAATAGAATGGATGCCTGGTATTGGCTCCATTAAATGATGCTATAATGTTGGGTGCTAATAAGGATATCCAAACCACCAGTATGAATTATTCACATGTAAATATCAAAGTAGTATTTAGACCTAATGCCACACTGTTATCCACGGCGCGACATAACTTATGTATTTACAAATAAATTAAGAATGCTGTACAAATCGGTACACCATTTTCTTACACTCTCAGGAGCAATGTGGACGTGCTAAACAAGTACGTGACCGAAATACTAACATCTCCAGCACATACGATGCAAGATATGGGGTGGAGAGCACCCCACCTCCCGTCTTTGTGTTGGTCATTGTTTGATCGGAGTCTCAGGAATTCTTTACAGGCTTCTTGGGGGGGGGTGTTAGGTAACAATAGTCTAGAGTGTGTATAGAGATTGGACATGTGGGGGGAGGTACCAATCGGCCTCATATCGTGCACGATATCCTCCAGCAATGTCTGTTGCTTTTGCAATCCCTGTGGTACTTCAATAGCTTGACACTTGTCTGGTTAGCATTCCATTCAGAATAACCCAGTGAATTTTATAAGGCGACCAGGCACGATCTCTAGCCACGCAAATTGTACGACCGCCTAGATGGATTGTAAAATAACGATCTGCTTCTTGAGACCTCATTTTGCAGAATAAAGTACAGGCGGGTGCAAATCAAATCTATTTCGGTATACCCAGCTATTACTGGAAGATTGTCAAGCTCATATTTAACGAGCAGGTCACCGTTTGGGCGTCGCCCCTGGCCCCTTGCGATAGGTTTACGCTTCAGTTTTCCTATGCTAGTTTTTATCACTGTTGAAGAAGTTAGATTTGGTCAACTTCAGTCAAACTTGCTGCAGAAACGGCTCATGAATTTTGCATTTTCCCACACTATGCGTGGGTGCATCAGCAACACGTCACAAGAGTAATCCTAGCATACATGTGGGTATAGGTACACGCAACAGGGGCAGAGGTTAAAGATTGTGTGTGAATGGATTTGCATATATTGTTGTATATTAATTCAACACCAGTGTACTCAATCGAAGCTACCTGTCATCTGCTCAGTTTGCCACTCATTTAACCAAACAGTAGCACGTGGACTATCGTGAACAATTTTGTTGTTAGCTGACAAAGGGTCATTTAAGCCGCCACAGAACCCAATTTATTGAAGATAACCTGGTGTTATCAAGTGAATTCACTGGTACAAAAGCACAGCTTTATTTACATGTTACGAATACTTTTCACCTCTGCTGTAGCAGTAAAAGGAGAAATTGCAATGTTTTGGATTTATGCTAATGAAGATTTCCACATTTTGAGCAAAGCATGATGTAATTTAAGGCAGAACGAGAGTGTCTCCACAGCTTTATGTAGTATGTTTTACATAATGGTATAAGAATAGACGTTTGATATCAAATACTTAATTTGTCATACAGTTGAAATGTTCACATTTTAAAAAACGCTTTCAGTGTTTAATGCTAACTGTTGTTTTAACTGTTGTTCATTATAAAGATGAGATGGTATGTTTGTTTGTTTTGCAAGCGGGAGTGTTTGTAGCGCGTAAAAACAACCGTTATATACCGCTATATACGGGTATAAGTGTGGCCCGATCTTATACATGTATTTCCTGTTCGCAGTGTCCCTTAAAAAGATAACAGTTTCTATAAATATACAATTATTACAAACTTGTTTTATTTATATAAAAGCAGCGGTTCCATTCAATGTAGTTGGATCCTGTGGGTCTGAGAATTTTGATGCATTTGCCTGATTGACCGCTTAAGAGCTCTGCTATGAGACTTATCATGCATTCGACCAAAGGTCTTGAGGTTGGTTTACTCCCTCGGGATGATCAACAAATCCTCAAGGACTCGTCTGTCCAGGTAATTCAGTAAGGGCCAGCCATATCGTGTGAGCTGGCGCTGGTTCAAGTGTACATCAGGGGCACACGTCTCAAGGCACTGCCTTTCACCTAGAGTTGTGTAAATGTAGGCAGTCGTTTCCTACTTTGCATCTTTAGTGTATATCCATTATATAATCAGACTGTGACCAAAGAACCATTTTTGAACACCTTTTTCTCTAGGGTACAAAAGTCATCCTTTGGTTTGACGTTAGTAAGACGTTTCCTTGGGCGATCTAACATAATGGTGTAATTACCAACAGTCAAAACAGCGTCTTTTTTCCATCAATATCACGCTGCCATCAAGAACCAGAATAAAGCGGAAAAGGTAAACTAGCCTCAAAGTAGGAAGGTTTTGAAGAGTACCTACCCAACTATAAGACCATACCCGTTCAGAAAAATATACATGTACACCCTTCAGAATTAACATCATTCAAACAGACTAGTCACCGACGAGACACAGAATTCAACAAAGTGAACTCAAGTTCTTAATTCCCTATACTGCTGCAGTTTAAACCGTTCCGAGATATTTCCTTTATCACTTTCGCGTGATCGTATTTTTGGAGCGACAAATGGCCTGATTTATTTAAGATATTAAGAGTGGTCCTTATGGTCCTTATTTGGGATCACCGAATTAGCTCAGTTTAATAGAAGTTTATAAAGACATATATTTATTAAAGCAATCTTTCTCCTTAACAGTGGTATGAACCGAATCTCGATTCAATATGCAACCATCTAGTTATAAGGTATATTTCTACCAGTGTTTCAACTGTTGTCAGATCTTCTAGTCAGCCGATCAAATCTTTTCACATGGTCCTCTCTCTCCTGTTTAAAATCCTGTTGGAAATTCATCGGGTAAATGTAGCCTTATTTTTTTACTTGTGTAATTCCTTGGCAGGTAGTTCCTTGGTTGTGTATCACCATCTTATAATTAAACTCCCGTCGAAAATCTTTGTTCAGGTAGGCTAGATCGATTTACGTTTTGAAGATCTTTCGCACGTCATGAAGTTTTCAAATGTTTCATCGTCCGAATAAGTGGCATGATAAATGGTAGGTCCCATGTGTTGGAGATGTATTGCGTTGGGGCCAATCCCATACGGATCATGATGAGTTCTATGAGGATGCTTACAGTTGTTACAACAGGAGGCACAAATGGATCTCGGGTCCATTTTCTTGCCAAGTAAAGCACCTCCAGCGTGTGAATGATGATAAGGTAGATGACCATCTATGTGATTAAGGTCTAACCCACTACTGCGTGAGGTCATTTCTTGAGCTTGAGCCTCACGCCTCTCGTCCTCGGTATTAAGCGTTAAAAGACGCAGCACCAACAAGTTCATAACAGAGGCGACCACAACTAAGGCTGCAAGAATATAGATAATCGCAAAGGCCGCATACTCCGGCCTTTTTTGTAGCATATTGTCCTGCTGAAGGGCTACAAAATCTCCCAAGCCCACAGTTGTTAACGTTATGGCTACGTAATAAATAGAATCTAAAAGATTCCAATTTTCAAAATTAACAAATGCCACAGCGCCACCTCCTGTGATCAACATGGTACACAGACCTCCCAACATGACAAGTTCCGTGTGTGATACCTCAGCTTTCTTAAACCTTACACATCGTTTGAAGTTTTTCACACAGAATCCCATGAATATGTTGAGCCGCTCACCAACACTTTGAAACATGACGAGGTTCAGCGGGATTCCGACTAAGGCATACAAAATACAGAAGATTTTCCCTCCGTCCGTCAACGGGGCTGAGTGACCATATCCTAAAGAAAAAAGGAACAGAGGTAATTTTAATACAGCACAAGACAAATAAATTGTTACGGTATACTGTAAACTGTAAGTGTAGCTCGACCAGATGAACACTGTGCAGGTATAAATCTGCTGAAAAGCTAGAAGCGAAGAGTCGGGCAGTGATGAATTTAAATGAAACCTACCAATCATCCTATACAAATCTGCATGCAAAGTCATTTTTCAGTGTCTACAAACTGATCTGTTCCGTTTTAACCCAATTTTCTATTAATTTGCATCCCAGTTTAACTGATTCTCACAAAAACTCGAAGTTACTAGCACTTTGTAACAATCAACAGTTTGACATTTAAGATCACGGAAATGCGATTTCGCAAAATGTAAGGATTGCATATTAAGTGTCATACAAATTCTTTGAAAGAATAATTTCCCAAGTTCCAAAATTAGTATATGTGCATGATCAGAAACTTGCTTAATAAAGCACAGTAAATACTGACGAGCTACTGTAGTTAGATGTTTGGCTGGTAAT
Source organism: Acanthaster planci (assembly GCF_054643075.1). Classification (NCBI taxonomy): domain Eukaryota; kingdom Metazoa; phylum Echinodermata; class Asteroidea; order Valvatida; family Acanthasteridae; genus Acanthaster; species Acanthaster planci. The sequence continues at coordinate 57,422 of NC_141778.1, forward strand.
ATGTTGTTGAATTGAACAGTGAATATTACGCTAAAAGTGCACTAGTGAAATCGACTCTATGTACTCAGAGTGCTTCACTTTCTATACACACGAGTAGATCAAAGACATGTAACTATATTATTCATCTTATATCCCAAAGTGTGCCTATTAATTCATTTCCATCTCAGACAAAACCAATAAAAGTATGTCGTCGTGTTGCATTTATTGCTGATTCAAGGATCTGTCACATTAGGAAAAGCTTGCCTAACTCTTGTAGGAGAGCACATGCCTGTAATGTTTGTGATGTGAAATCCGCCACAGACTATAGTATGTTTATATTAAAATCACATGCAGTATCCGCCCCGAGCTGAAGTGAGCCCCCAATCGGCGAAAAGAAAGACAGGTGGTTACAAGTGGGTTCTTGGACACGTTCCGCGAGTACGCAGTACGCAAAGACCACGCATGCCGGAGTAAGGTCGAGTTCGGTCGGCCTGTTCTTGACACGGCTTTTTTGTTCTCGCGCTCGAACGGCGGGAAAACGACTCAAGAACACTGTTGTCGGAACAGGATCATACACCACCTCATCGTCAGGGTTTTACAGGAACAAACGGGAAAACTCGTGAAATTTTGATTTTTGAACAGCTGCAAAAAGTAGAAAAATGGCTCCCAAAGCCAGAGATAATTAATGGTACGTTTTGCAAAATTAACATGAATTATTTTCCATAACACAGAAATGAATGTTCCTGTTTAAATAGAAAGAATTCAGCCCATCCAAACACTAACTCTCGAATAACGTACATGGACTCGGGCGTGTTGCATGCCGCATGCTCACGTCGCTAACTACCAGCAATAGCTGGTTGTTTGTTCCTGGAGTTTGAGCGGCTGACCCACGAACAACAAATCGAATTGTTCGTGAGCATACGAGAACAAGCCGCCTGAACTCAGTTTAGTTACGAGTACCAAGCGTGCTCCGCGTCAAACGTGCACATACCATGTACGCACCTACGCGGTGAGTACCCCCCTCCAAAAAACCCAAAAAACACAAAAACAAAAAAACCCACAAACCAAACCCAACCCAACCAAACCAAACTAAACCCAACCAAACCAAACCAAACCCAACCAAACAAAAACCCGCCCTCTTTTATTCCGCTCAAAGCGGATAGTGTCACAAGCAAAAGCTGCATTAAAATATGTACAGTAATCTACAAAATATCCAATTCAACACCTGCATGTCGCATGTAAATATCTTGAATAAACAAGTTATCAATTACTACTGAAAACTGCTTACCGGTACAATCAGCATTGATTTAAATACATAATACCCTAAAGCAATACCCTAATGCACGCTAAGACTAATGAACATTGTTCACAATGATCGTCGTACTGAATGTTTAAACTTTTAACAGTGTTCAACAAACTTCAACTGTTCATTTCATGACAGCTTTTGACAAGTGCACCTTATTTTTTACGTTGTGCATTACATGCATCCCTCCGGAAATGAAATGACAGCATAGTGAAAAAAAAAAAAACATTCACATGCAGTATTAAATAAGCACAATAAAATGGTACCTCGTACATGTAACTGTGAATCTCTGTTAGTCTGTAAGGCGGGTGCTCAGCAACTGATTTTCGATCCAAAAAGTGACTTTTTCATTTCGAAATGTTTCAATGTAATCTCTACAGTTACCACTACCATATGTAGATTGAAAAGGTTGACTAAAATAGTTTAGTATACATGGCCTACAGTATAACAATTAGTCTAAAAATCCCAAGACATTATACCTGTGAGTAGATATAGATGCTCAAAGAACATGATGTACGTACATTACGGGTACTATGGTGTTTTGTATAAATGCTATCAAACGTAATTACACTTCATTTTTCATTGCACGCAAAATTTACTCTATATTGTATTATGATGTACCCCGCATCTAGGGTAAGTTGTTACAATTTCTCACTTCAATGATTAATGATCAATGACTAATAAAGTTGTCCTTCGGTAAAATGCTGTTTTTATATATTTTAGACATACATCAGCTTCAGCTATGACTGAGCGAAACACTCGTCACATTTTGTAATTGAGTTATGGTTTTAATGTTTGCTCCGGCCTTCCTCTACATACTACAGATTCTAAAACTCTTGTTTACTTCTTCCATCATTTGTACCATCTTAGCCATCATCTAATCATGAAACAGTACTCGGGGCATGTAACCACCAATATGCATTGTATTCCCAGTCCTTTCTTATTTGATTTTGAGGTCAAACCACGTAATTACCAACAAGACCCGAGATAAGAATAGACTCAATATCATCCGTATGTGCATGATAATGTAGACCTTTGTGGTACTAAATTAACAAATGCTTATATCCCACTAGCATAAATTTAAAAAGCTGTAAGGCAAATCATACTAATGTAAAAGGTTTTGGAAATTCATTCAAAAAGGGTACTAAAACAGAAGATAGAAACATGGAATGTCGATGTCACTGGAATATTAAAATTAAACAACGATTTAATACCACGATGGACACCAACTTGCCAAGTTACCCCTTTCAGTTTTGGTTAAGTTAAGTCGTTAATACGACTCTAATCAAATGCTTTGTCGTGCCCAATATTCTATCTGTACCATTCAAACATGTCTTCCCGGGGTTAATTCATGTAGTTGAATACCCTTGGACGTATAAAGTGATGGTTTGTAGTAGAACCATGCAAAGAGTATGTGGGGGACTCCGGCTCTGTTGAGATGTATACATTCATCTTTTGTTTGACTGCTCTTTGTCCACCAACGATCTTGTATTTGGTATATTAAGACACAATTTAGGCGTGACAACAAATTTGTCACAGAACTACGCTGTAATAAGGACAGAAACATTTTTCATGTGGATTTATCATATCTCCATAGCAAAACTAATTTAATTTATAGTCAGCATGCATGGATCAGATAAGATAGGAATGTTTAGCAAAAGGTTTAAATGAATCGTGACTGGCATGACAAGATGGACAATAAAGTTTGAATGAATAGCTGCACCCAATGGTTCAACACCTATGTTATACGATTTATAGGTTCCCTTAATGCTGGAGGGGGTGCATTGCGTGTAATACTAACATTACAGCCTAAAGTTAGCCGGAAATTATTTTTATGTATTAATGACTACATTATACCTAGCACAGGTCAAAAAATTAAGTTTGAAACGTGTTGATGTTGACTAATTGTTTACGATATAAAAAAACTGATTTCAATATCAAACTTTTTTTGAGTCATTCCATTGTATTTTCAGTTGTATAACCACAAAGTTAGCAATGACATTTCCCGAGTTTTTTTCTCGCGATATGCAAAAGATTTATCAACAACTACAATTCGCTAATTCACACGAAAAGTTGGAAAATGGGTTGTTTTGTACACGTGTTCTGTATAGCACTGTACAAGAAAATACGACCTACCTACTATGAGATAACACACTGAGATACACGTAGCAAGTGACACATTTTGATGCAAAACTTGATTGCCTTAGGGTAGTTAATTAACCGTCATGGAATTGGAGTGATAGCAAAGAGTGCCCAACGCATGACATCACCTACGCGCCTATATCATGTACGAGCTATCAAATCTTCCATGGCAACCGGTAACCATATTCAATGCGTATTTATTGAGAGAGGCAAAACCATGGAAGTTAATACTAATAATAAGCAAATTGTAAGAATCTGAAGGACAGGAAAACCTCTGGTAAATGAGCTTCGAACTGAGAATTATATATGCCTGCTGTAATATACTTTATTTGAGACACGGAATAACATAGTTTAGTCTTCCTTTTCTTCATTTGAAATAATGTAGGCCTACGTATGAGGCCACAACGGGTTGGGTGACGTTCGTGCCGCATTAGTAAAGGTATATTTTCGGTTATTTCCTCTATCAAGTAGCAATCAAATAAAAAACATCACCTTGTACTTTACATTTCACAAACCGAGACACAATCAGATGCACGACTTTCGCAAGGTACATGTACAATGCACTTGAGATTTTAATTCTGTTGCATGAATAATTCCACTGGTCAGCCTGATCACGAGGCCAGTTCCAATTTCTTTTGAACATCCGTAATAAGTGTAAAATCTCATATTTTCCAAAACAAACTAACTTCACATATTAATATCTTTCATACTAACTTTATGATGCATACGGTGGACTGTACATCACACAGTAAGTCATGGTTCAGGCGCATAGGATTCGAATAGTGGCTCATGGCTATGGAGAAAGGCTGGCCTGTGCTCTGCGCTTCTCTTTAACTTGCTCTGGATGTTTCTCGAAGAATGAAAACATAGCTAAGCTTCACCAAGTACAATGATACGAGGAGGTTGGTGTGGCCTTAGGCAGCTTGTCAATTCGTCCTGATCAACATTTTTCTCCATCGAGGCGTGTATTTTTGCATATTTAGTAATTGACAGCTACATTGTACATGTATGCCGCATTTTCTTACATCATTGTATATGCTTGTCTAAATGCCAATGCATCTCACAACTTCCACTACACATAACAATACTCTCATTTCTACACGGATTTTGTTCAGCTGATTCATAAGACATTGAACGTAATGCTACCAAGGCTCTGTCAGTTCACCGGTGTAACATAGGGAAAAACAGTTAGGGGTTCCTTTAGCTAACACTACAAAGATAAAACACACCTCATTTTTTTTTAAATACACAGATGTGGGTACCCCATGTCTTTTAACACTGACGACTTGAAACTGAAATGCAAACTAATTTCAAGGCGATAGGGATATGGAGACAACATGCACTGCAAACATGGTGTACGTGCATTTTTAACAAAAAAACGGGAACGGATTATGTAAATCGTCTACTAACACCATCTCGTTGGATAGAATTCATATTTGTGATCCTTTTCGTGCGAGCATGTCAAGGTCATTATTTTTGCCATCGTATAAAGGTGTTCACAATGCAGCGCATGAATGTACATGTAGGCCTACATGTATACCGAGTATATGTACATGTAGAAAAACCTTTATATCGCGTTCTCTTAACGGATTTTACACCGAGTAATTATTCATATGTCGAAAAGTTAAAAATGGGTATGTCCACGATGTTTACCGTCGCATTGGCTTTAGTAGATAATATCATCCTTAACTGAACAAAACAAAAATGGAATTGCTTGAACCATAAAATTACGTTTTGAATATAAATGTCTTCGGAATAAAGATTTTATCCGATGTTCGTTCTTTTTACACGAAATATACACAGCAAACATGGTAACTATCACTTTGTTAACACATATATACTTTGTGTCCCTTTGTTACTTTTAATAATCTGACGAAAATAATTTCGCCTGTCGTATAGGAATCTAACCAATACACTAGGCTCAGTAGTATATACACTTGTATAATTGTCGGCATACAGTACATTCAACAGACCTTGTTTATAGCGTTTAGGTGATGCTTTACATTTTTTTTTAATTTCACGCAAATCGTTTGAAGAGCAAATACTCGAGCAAGGCCGTGAATGTCTCATCGGGTAATACCTATAATAGCCTCCGTTTAGATTTTTTTCAAGTGTCTGTAGTCCAAACTTTCGTTTTGTGAGTACAAGGATTATGAAACTGTATTAATCTCTTAAAACAGCTCCCACCCATTTACTATTCCCAAATCCTCCAATTCCAATACTATTTTACATATACCCTTGGGGTTAGGGTTAACACAACACAGCCGTTTGTCCGCTGTTTGCAAATTTGATAATTATATCATAAATTTATTGTGTAATGGTGTTAAGTGCGGGAACCAATGATGACACTTTGAGACATTAACAGTCTATTGTATTTCTTACTGTGGTTGCTGTATGTACGCATCAGGTATAACTAGGCCCGTGTGGAAACAGGCATCGAGCTATTTGTTCTCTGAGTTAAAAATTTACAACACAGAAATGCTAAGGTTGTAAAATGATTTAGTATACTCATAACCCAACTTACCTATCGTGGTAATAACAGTCATGCAAAAGAAGAAAGATCCGGTAAATTTCCACTGCACGCCAGCTCTATGAGGAACATATTTAATCATGGTTAACCGCAAGTCATCCAAATCGCTGTCTGTGATATTGTAGTGTTCCTTTATTGTTCGGGTAATATTCTCCAACCTTCAGTTTTTCTGCTTCTTCATGTTGAGACTCCAGTACGTCGAATACCGCTGCCCCCAGCTAGTAGATAGAGGAAAGTTGAGATAAGAAGGACTAATGTCCGTACGTTTTGGCGCTTCATGCTTAGGCGCACGGACATTCATATGGCTGATATTTCCAAACATGGACGGCGACTCAACACCATCCACTCCATACACAGGAATGCCGTTGTACGATTGCACACGCCGGTTTGTTGGCTCGCCACCGGCAATACAGTTGCTTTGCGTGTTGTGTGACAAGCCATACGGACTCGTCGCTAGTGCTGGTCGGTTAGGCCAGAGAGCTGTGTTGACTCGTGGCGCCGCCTGGTGCAAGCTTAGGAAAAGATGCGGGTCGGGCTAAGCCCAGCGCCGTGTATGTCGGATATAGTGAAAACGTATTGAGCTATGTATGGCCTTAGCCTTCAATAGCAAATTTTGCAATCGACGGCCGTTGCGTGTGCTATTCTTAAGCCGTCGTAGGCTTAACTTGTAGAATTCATCTTGAGGGATTAGGCAGTAGGCTATAAATATTGAAGTAATTGCTGGAGTTGTTTTAATAATGATGTTGATAATGATGTTGATGCAGTGGTGATAATATTGATCTGCTCTGCCCGTTCATTCTAATGGTGTTATTCTGATCATCTAAATAACACCATTACCTGGCAGGTAATGGCATGCCGGCGATGTAAACAACCACATGATGGTGCTGGGGACGATGTACAGACCGTTTACGAAACAGATTGCAATGAATGACTTTTAGAGTCGTGGACCATAAATGTTATAAAAGGGATCGAACAGAAAAAACCACACCATATGGACAAATGTACAAAGTAAAGCAACAAACTGTAATAACGAAGCCTCTGACATACGTAAGAATACGCTAAATATGAAGAGACATTTTTGTAGAAAACTTCACTTTCTCAACATGCTCAAAGGCAGCTTGCGGCCACTCCCATCATTCCCCATCCCTGTCCACAGGGTGGCGCTATTAACGGAAATAAGATTGCAGGCCGGTAAGCTTTTTTTATTTACACCGTAGCCTAGGGTTTTTCAATCTGGTAGTGCTAATTCGCGCTTGAAAAGAGACTAATGCTGACTGAACCAGTCAAAGCGAGCGCCCGAAAACACGCAAGGATGGTGCCTGCATGTACTACAACAAAAATCTGTATTTAGTTCCGACAGTTGATACTTCAGAGGTGATAGACCGATGGATTGTGACAGTATTGGGGTGATTCCTCTTCCTCTGATAGTCAAGTTATTTCTTTGGTGTGTGTGAAAAAAGCAGAATTTTAATCACCACCGTGATAGCTGGCTTGATGAGCTAGGTTAGCCAAGCTCACGCAATGTTTTATTATTACCCCCAGAGATTGTTTCGAAAAGAGGGGTCTGTTTGGGTCTGTTTGGGCCAAGAAATGGTGGGATTGTGTCAGTATGGCCCAGGATCATCTCTGTAGATTCAGGGGCACCCATCTGGGGGCAAAGCAGACGAAAATGGGATTGAAAATTAGTCAGAAGAGCCCCAGGAAGGTCATTTGGAATGGGATGTCATTTGAAAAATGGCCGCTGGGAGGGCTTGGCAACATTCACTTTTTGGGGGGTGAGTTTGTTTTGGGCGGATAATTAAAAAAGTCATTGGTTAACCTACTAAAAATTGAAAATCAAATGAAACCTGAAGGACCAAACAACACATTGTTTTTTTGTTTGAGAGGCCTCAGGGACTTAAGTTGCCTGCCATGGGGCTCCAAACTTGGTTGATTTTACACTATTTTCAATGGAGCTTGAATTGGTTCAGTGCACCCTTAGCGACATGCATTGAAACCCTTAGCAATTACGTCATGTTTCTGCCCCACGTTAAATCCCATGCGCTCATGTATGTACTCAGCACTAGTGCACTAGTCTCTTTTCATGCGCAAATTGGCACCACCACAGAAACAACCTAGTCTACGGTGTAAAAAGAAAATACGTGGCCGGTAAATAAGCTGCCACAGCCAATAGTGATAGACTGTAAGTGTAAATCATAATAAGTATAAAGCGCATTGGTGATACATAAATTTATTAAATTTGCTTTTAAAGGTAAGATAATTTGATTAAGCAGGAAATTACAGATAAACATTGGTTAAAAAATTCTGAAAGTGAACTCCAATTCACAGTCTCACACCCAGAGGCAATGAATTGTATTAGCAAATAGTACAGTTGAACCAGTTAAGAAAAGTTTTTTGAGGAAGATTCCGATATATATATATATTGTATGTATGTATATATATATATATATATATATATATATATATATATATATATATATATATATATATATATATATATATATATCTATATATATATATTATATATATATATATATATATATATATATATATATATATATATATATATATATATATATATATATATATATATATATATATATATATATATATATATAAATAAAAAGAGGCAGGAGTGCAGAATCAGAGCTTTTTAATTAAAGAAATCAGGGAAGCATTAAATGCGGGTTTATTAAGTTGGCTGAACTTCCAAGTTGATAAGTTGAAACTTTAAAAAAGTCTCGAGTTATTTTACTTCAGGAACTTTCTGACAGACACCGGTCCCATAAATTATGTGCAGATGTTCTGATTTGATTAAGTTCCAGTAGGTGTAATAAATTGATAGACAAGTTTCTTGAAAAGAAACAGTGAATCGTAAAGAATCAAATATCAGACAGCCCACGTTTGGTTTTTAAAGTTTGGACGCCAGGTGTGGATCCGGCCTGGGGTTCCCCCAGGTTCGACACCAAAAATAAAAAAGTGGGTAGATAATCAGTAAAAATGTTACGTATTACCTATGTGTCCACAGTCCACAACAATCACATATGAAAAATATCCGAGGGGCCTATTAATAAGCCGCCCCCTGGAAAAATAAGAATCCGCTTGTGTATAGTCCCTTAGTGTAATGGACCGATGTTTCCGTGTTAAATTTAATGACAATTCGGGGTTTAAAAAATACAGCTTGTAGTTCACTTGATTTTCCTTCTGTTGTTCAAATATATCCACATGCAACCCAGTTTGTCTATACACTTCTCTCTAAATAACTAGTGTGACGGAAAACAATTGGAAAAAAATAATAATTGGGTAAAAAATCTTAAACAAATGGAGAAAAAATGTAACACAAGAATAAAGCTATTATTATATAGATTGGCGTGTGTCTTAATTAAACGGCAGCAAAGTATTTTTCTGTCCAAAGATCAATGGAAAGGTAAGAACTTTCTCAAAATACCTCAAACTTACATCTGAAAGATATATTGCGGAGAGAGCAGAATTTGAGCGAGACTTTTCAAAGGAAGGCTAAACAATCATTTTCGAGAGGACATTTTCCCCTAGTGTAAATACAATGTACACTGAATAGATGCGTTAATTTTTGTTATTTCAACGAACAGTCGTCGGGTCTCATTAAATCGAATACAAAGTTCAAGCAAACACCATTACTAAAAGGTGGTGACCTGTCCTAATGCAAGATGCTGTCTCTCACACTTTGCTTAAATTGTGACATTTGACTGTCAAATTACTGCAACAGCTAGTTTAGTCAGTAATGAGACTGTGGATACCCACTGGTGTTCATCTAGTCAATTTTGGCAGAGAAAATCATATGTTGCCCTTTTAATGCATCGTTTTATAATAACACGAAAACATAACGCCATCATCAACTCACTAAATGACGTGAAGGACTTGAAAGGAATTCAGAGACGCATAATCTATATGCCATCTTGCATAATTATCTAGAAACCCAAATCGAGGATTTCTTACGTCACTGGGAAGGACGCATAACTTGCTCAAAGAAGCTGAACTGAACTGTTACATATTAAATAGGCCTAGTCCGAAAAAATCTGCGAATTCGCTGCAAATATCCAGGCCTACATGTAGATACTTTGTATTTTTTTGTTCTTAACTTAACAATAAATGCGCACTCCCTCTTCGTAGCATCCCTCAGTCTCCCTTACGCAAGGAAGACTGAGGGATTTAAACGTGTTTTTAATGGGCACTTAGAGCGTGTGGACGGTTATGACCGACGAGATGTGACATGGACGTGTGGTCGAGCAAGCATGTCGCCACGACTGCGTGTACAGCATGGAGCTATAAAACAGTACCCATAATCCTTTGCACATGCAACTCCTAGCATTCCGTAAAATTCGCGAGCGGCGCGTAATTTGATTCGCACCACTAGGTTGGTTATTTTAACTCCCCTTGCGATCGTAAAAGTACTGGCGGTGGCCATCATTGCCCCCTCTGATCTTGGGCTGTGTTTACTCCTTGTGTTTATAGCTCCATGGTTACGGTCACTTTACCACACCGTGAAGTGTTGTTTATGAGTGAATCCACGCCGGTGTTTTACTTGTTGAAGACAGACACATGTACAAAGTGTACGTAAATTTTAAAATTTGGGACCACTTTTCGAAGCCATGAAAAGGGGAAAAATGCACTTTCGATGGCCATCTGATCTGCAAGCCGACTTCGCCTGCACGTTCTAGACTGGAAAGTCCTGCGGTGCATTTTGTTTTTGCAAGACAAATTACATGAGCTGCACCGTTATAACGTTATGGAACGCCGTTATAGCGAACATCACTTTTATATCTAGCTAGTTTCGCTTGTCTATCATTTCGTTGCTGATTTCTAACATACATATGTATGCGCCTCTGGTACCACACATCAGAATGGTCTCCCGTTTATTAGAGTTTCATTTTACAACCGCACTATGCCACATGCAATTAATAAAGTTGTTGCCCTTCCTCGATCGTGTAGTTTTGGTATAGAATCTATACACGAATGAAAAATGATTGGACGGTATACATACGGACTATTGGGCATGCATGATTGTCGAATTGAAACTGATACTCTTTGCACGTGCTTGTGTGCCACGACGATCCAACCTCCTCCCCAGCAGATTCTTTATTTCCGGCTTTAGTCTTCCAATGTAGTCAACCAGGAAAGGAATTTTCCTACGATGTAGCAACAACATTATCAAGAAAATAATCTGGTGTATTTGAGGTTTGCGACTTCCACATATAATGCCGTCATTATAGTTTGTGGACTTGCAAATATATATCTAGTTCAAGGGTCTGAGCAGGTAGCGGGGCGTGGGGGCGCACTGCATGCTCGAAATCACGGCAGATGTGCTCCTCATGTACAGAGACTAGGCCGATCCATCAATCTTCGGGGTTGTCTGGTAAATTCCTGACGACTCGATCTTGACAAAAACTTAGGTCCATCGCCCAAGGTTGAATATAGTTCGTGACTCGGCATGTCAGAAGTCACTAGGGAATCCTCGTCTGGGTTGGACGTTGTTTTCATTATGCACTTCATTTTCGAGATGTAAAGTACAGGCCTAGGCCTACACGTACATGCACAATGTTATAATGAAATAATGTTGCTTTTTGGATACTAACACACACACAAAAAAAACAACTGTACAATATTTTACCAGCCCCGTTGGATCATGCCTCAATTAGATGCAAGCGTGGTTGGTCGTGTCGGTATAAACCTTAACTTTGATGCAAGCGTAGTGGTCGTGTCGGTAACCGTGACTAGCAACATGCAGCTGGTTCAAACTGACAGTCGCAATTTACCTAAAAGCAACTGGGACAGGACACAAAAAATAGACAGAAGGAAAGTTAGGATTTCTCACCAAAAAATTTGAAGAAAAATAATGTGCCCTCAAAAACACACAAACAAACAAACAAACAAACAAACAAGCACCCCCCAAAAACAGACTTCAGTCAAACTGTGCTCAAAACCGGTCAACTGAATAAAAAAGATGAACTAGTGTACACAATCGAAGAGCGACAGAAAAACAACAGGGTATAATATTGTTTCAACTACTAAAAAAAAAGAAGAAGAAAAACGCCTTAGAGAAAAGAAAAAAGACCACCTTGTCAAAATAATACCTCTGGCAGTATGAAACGCCAAGGAGGCAAAAACTAATTGGAGTCAACACATCGATCGTTCCCCTACATCGATCGATCGTTCCCCTACATCGATCGATCGATAACTCAATTGGCTCGGGACCAGACTAACGGGTACGGAACACGGGTGGCCTCGTGTGCTGGTGGGCTATGGTTACAGGGAACACGTGTTATTTGGTGCTGGAAGAGGTTACGTAACGTTGGCATCGATGTAGCTTCATCGCTCTTTCGTCATCGGTCTTTCTTCATCGCTCTTTTTTCATCGCTCTTTCTTCATCGATCTTTTTTCATCGCTCTTTCTTCATCGATCAAAAGAGTTCGATCAATCTATGCAGGGAAAGATCGATCGATGTAGAAGAACGATCGGTCGATGTAGAAGAACGATCGATTGATGTGGGGGAACGATCGATCGATATAGGGGAACGATCGATTGATGTAGGGAAACGATCGATCGATGTTGAAGAACGATCGATATGTTGCCTCCAAGTTTTTGCCTCTCTGGCGCTCCATAGGCAGAGACTCAAAAATGATTCAGCAGACCACCAAACAAGGCAAGGTTGGGCTGAGGGAAAATTTGTCAATGTTGCCTCCTAACAGCGGCCTGTCCGCTCAATGATCTATCTACCAGTAACATGCTAAACCATTCAGAGGGACCGTATTCCTTAGTATTATGCAAGGGGGGCTACAAAATAAACAAGGGCCAAATTTACAGGACGCTTTTGCCAAATGTCTTTTGTGTGGGGAAAAACATTAACATGGGGAGCACCGCTTCTTTATATTATTTAGACCCAGGAAAAGAAGCAATAAATTTGTCCCCATTACGCAAGCGTGGTTGATCATGTCGGTCACCGTGACTATGACGATGTTTTGTTTATCTTTGAATACAAAACGAGGCAGTGAGAGCTTCAATTTAAGTGTGAACTCAAGATTTCCAAGCTGAGAATTTATGGATTTCAAAAAATTCGAGGATAACCCTAAAGAAATTGAAAAAGGAAACTAATCTGGCGACCATAATTTTTACTTTCTTGGGAGACACACAAGACCACTATCTTCCAGAACGTCACCAGGCAGCGCCACTAGTTGTTTCCGATTTTGCTAGTAGAAACTCCGAGTCCAATGTTTATTTTGGACTGGTTCATCAGCGCTAGGGATGCATACATGTGTATCCGAGCTTTGTGCCTGATGCAGGAGAACAATGGCTCGATGACGACGTGACCAGTCTACAATTAGCAGTTGTTGGTCTGCTGTGGTGTGGGGTATGACGTTTTAAACACCCAAGGGACGCATTACAGCGCCGGGGTCAAGAGCAAAGGGCGCTAACGCGTCCCTCGGGTTTTCGAAACATCAAGCCACCTCCGAATAATTTGTTTTCCAGTTCTCAACTCCGTCTCTATCTCAAACTTCATATTGTTTACCACCCAACTTTGAAGTTTTTAGCTCAAACGTAAGTCAGAGTGTACCATGGGCACATCAAAGTAGCGAAATATGTCAGTACTTCAATTTAATTTGAACGCTTCAGGCCTACAACCGATGATAAGTTTTGGAGACGAAGGTTGAAAAGGAGAGGCCCGAGCTTGACCGTGACCAAGAGAGGGCGAAATTTTTCTAGCAACGCCATCTTTTCGCTCTTTTTCGGGCACTTGGTGGGAAGCCCTGATAGCCTTGCACAGATTTTGTGAAGGAAAACGCCACACAGGGTCACAGCTAACGACATGCAGAACATTGTGGGTAAATTTCTGACTTGCGCGCGAGCTCGCTCAATGCGTTACACAAGGGGCGAATATCAATTTGATTTTTTTTCTAAATAATTCCTGAAATATTCTCACAACACTTTCGATCACAAAATTGATCACGATAACCAATGATTTGAAATTATATCGCTAAAAATATAGCCGACACTTTGCGCGTACCCAAGCATTGCCATTTGCGAACCAAAACATTTAAATAACACTTCCCTAACTGAAAGTGATAACCTTGCAGTCCGCAGGTTTTGCACAGTGTAGCTGGCCGATCACAGTGCAAAGCCACCCCTCCTCCCCATCCTGCGCCCAGTTCGATCAGCCGCTGGTGACGAGTGAATTCCCACCAACGTGCTCTTTTCAACCGACGAGGGGGTGCTTCTTTCTCAAGGCGGATTCTTTGGCTTCAATCAGCCGGCCGTTTACCGATACTTCGTTGTGCGTCGGAGTCTTCATCTGCTTTCTAGCCCCTGACTTCGAAATTGTTAGCTTAATATTAAGTCCAAATGGTACCACAAAGACGTCGAATAGGATGCCGAAGAGAAAAAAATACAAGTGCCTCAATTTAATTTGAACACTTCAATCAGAGATTCATTTTGGAGACAAAGCTCGAACAGCGAAAAAGGCTTTCAGACACAGTCAACAATTAGAACGTGCAGTTGGAGATGAATGTGTGTGTGGCGCTATACGATCGGCGCTATGCAATCTTTTATGGAACGCCAAAGAGGCAAAAACTTGGAGGCAACACATCGATCGATCGTTCCCCTACTACATAGATCGATTGTTGCCCTGCATCGATCAATCGCTCTTCTACATTGATCAGTCGTTCCCTACATCGATCGATCGATCTCTTTTGGTCGATGAAGAAATAGCGATGAAAAAAGACCAATGAAGAAAGACCGATGAAGCTACATCGATGCCAACGTTACGTTACCTCTTCCAGAACCAAATAACACGTGTTCCCTGTAACCATGGCCCACCAGCACACAAGGGTGCAGACCACTAATTCAAGTGAGAGTTTCTGGCTGGCTCATTAGCATTAAAAGTGCCCCCCCCATAGCATCTTTTGAGAAAGGAGCTTGTTTGACCCCCAAAATGGAGAGATCAACTCCCAGGGTCTTTGAGCTTTCATATGAGAGCAGAATGGCTAAAAACTACGGTTGAAAAACGGTCCTGAGTGCCCGAGAAAGTTTGAGGGTTGCTACTTGAAAAACGGCTGCAATCAGACTTCGGAAAATTCACTTTTTTGGGGGGGTGAGTTTGTTTTGTGGGATTAATTAAACATGTAATTGCTTAACCCGCAAAAAATTGGAAAGAAATTGAAAGATAAGTGACCAGACAAGAATTTCATCTGTGTTTCAGAAATCTCAGGGATGTTTGCGTACATGTTATTAGGCCCTAAACAGTGCTGGTTTTACACTGTTTTCAATGGGGCTTGAATTAGTGGACTGTACCCACAAGGCCATCCGTGTTCATTACCCGTAAGTCTGGTCCCGAGCCAATTGAGTTGTCAGATGGGTGTTAATTTCTAGTTTTCTTGTCATGAAACCACTGAGAATATTTGCTATTTTCCCCTGGATGGGATGCCAGTTCATTATGGTTCGCTCCATAGCCAAGTATGGGCACCGATTCTTACTCCTAATAACTCGAATTTTACTTTCCACACTAATAGCATTCCGGCGGAACTATTCTGTCAGAATGCTACTCAAAAGTCAACCCTCATGAAGCTCAGTCCAAAGGAAATTAAACTATATTTATATAGTTTTTAGGAATCCCAAATGCATCAAAATCATACATGCATAGTGAAATTTGATAAAACAAATAATGGGAACTGGTGTATTAAGTTTGATATTATTGTACATAGTCTAAATTATTACCAACATGTAGGAGAGAAAGAAGCATATTGTAGCGTGTCCTACTGATAGGGTTCTGACGCTTATACAGATGCACACAGCTAGCCACAAATTGCCGTTCTGGCCAAGAAACCTTCAAGGTGGTTTTATTTCTCTAACGTACATGTACAACACTGTGTCGATCCAAAAGGCTCCAGACACGAGGCGTCTAGGCGGGGACTGCGCAGGCGCGAGACTGGAAAACCGCGGGCCCTTCGCATACCAGCGGGGTCAGCCAGCTAGTCCCATGCGGGTCCGAGCTGACACCCCCACCGGCCGGACCCGCCGGCGGTACAATGTGCTTTTGGCTTTCCCTTTACACAATTAACACGAACAATGGTTCAGACTGGACAAGAAACATAAGACAGGAGACATGCAACACAGTAGGATACACTGGCAGGATAGACAACAGTTAAAGACAGATGTGCTCGATGTTGAGACCAGACCTTTAAAGAATGGAAGTAGATTGGCATGATTACATGATCTGATTTTTATTATTAAAACTAATAAGGTAGGTTTGGAAATAATAAGTGCTACATCTGCTTTGGTAACAGGAGCGAAAAATGAAGAATGTGCACATCTTTCATCAAGAAAGTGTTCAAATGAACTGCTTGATTGGGGACGTTCACCTGCTATTTTCCTGCCAATGTTAATGAAAAATTGCATTAGCAATATCAATGTAAAAATCAATTTTAGCATCATTTTGCGTATAATAGGACGGATTTTGTTTAACGTTCGTTTTACCGAGCAACGAATTAATAAGCTCCCATGCAAGTTCCGTTAACACTATGCCTGTCTTTATTAAATTGTTCACCAAAGTTTTTTGGCCATTCTTATAACACATATTAACTTTTTAAAAACTTTATGTGGGCAGATTTATTATGAACTGTAGGATTCTGAAGATATTTTGATGCAGATGTTTTTCTCTGATTGAGTTATAGATCCCTTCCAGTCTCCAAGGTGGTTTTGACTTTAAGATTTCGGAGCTCACACTGTGAAAAATTTTTGTCATACACAGTTTAAGAAGTTCTGAGGCTTCATCGACATTATCTGGCGTAAGTTCATCTTAATCTTAGTTTTTGCTTACAGACTACCAAAGAAATGTTCATTTTTTTCTCTTTTTTTTCATTTGTAATAATACCATGTTACAAAACTTCTGAAGTTTCTTAGTGTGTTCATTTTAATCCTCTCTTACTCACTCATCGGTTAAACGACGATGTCCAGAGATTGTATCGGCGGTTGTAGTCTAAATGCTATGAATTAATCCTTTGTTTTCTCTAAACATCCGGGCGATAGTCTTTTAGAATCGACGAGATGGCCGAGATTAGACGCTCTCTTTGTTTACGCTTAACAATGTGCTTATTTTATTATTTATTTGTTATTTTCGACCTCATCAGTGTTAGCTTGGGATCTCAGGGGATCAGGAATGAAAATAGGAAAGGATCGTATTGAAACAAGTTGACAAATTAGATCAAGATATTTTAAATTCAGAAGGGAATAGTGTGTTCATCAGTGTTATGGAAGTGCATAGCTAAGCTAGATAAGTAGGCCATTGAATGAAAGAATAGTTCCATTGGTCACGTTGATCAGCCGGTTCTGCCGGTTTCGCAAGGATGTTATCAGTGTGGAAAATAAAATTCGTATCCACCTGGAGTAAATATGTTTGCCCATAGTGGCTAGGGAGCGACTAATAGCAACTGGCATCCCATCCAGGGGAAATAGAAAACAGTATTCTTGTTGTGGTTTAAAGCTGACATAAACACCCACCAGACAACTCAATTTATTGGCTCAGACCAGACCAGACTTTGTTGAAGTTTTTTGCCTCTTTGGCGTTCCATAATCTTTGGTACGTATAAAGCCCAAGCCCCGCCTTCGTCTGGCGCGCTTCAATTCGATACATGGGCAACCTTATTATATCGTACTTTCCGTAGACATGGCGACCGTGGAAAGTCCCTCAAATGTACTGACATATTTCTCGAAACTTCTTGGAGTCCGCGAGGCAGAAGTAAGACTAAGATCAGTGTTGATTTTTGTTAGAAATGAAAGCTGTCTGTCTTTATTAATGAATATTTCCATGTCGTGTTTTGGAGATTTAAAGCTTAAACTAGGCTAACCAGCTAACGCCGTGTCAGGCAACAAGTGTACAATGTACATGTACGTGTACATAGGCCACATTACTTTGAGAACTCTAAAGCCACTAGGCCTACTCCGTCATACTCCGTGGGACTTAGAGAAGACCAGGTTTACATGGCGTCCTAAAGCTCTCAGGTTTTGGAATCGAATTTTGTTGTGAAATGGTTCACAGATATTAAACCAAATTTTCCCCTGTCAGCAAACCTGCTTAGGGCCTACCTCCTAATCCTATAAAGTGGGATAACCAAGGTTCAGAGCATGAGCTGGAGTATTTTTAAATAAAAATGTAATTTTTGTTCACGAATTTCTCGCTTCCACCCATTGACTGTTACTCCATTCATGCCGTTTGTGTTTATCAGACTGCGCATGCGTCCAACCCACCAATGACTGCACTTTCTGCGCGTTTTGGTTCGACCATTTTCGGTGGCGGGTTTTGATCGTGAGACCATCCTGGCTGCTGCTATGACCTGGAAACACACATTGGGCAAGACGTGCGACATGTATGTTTAGCTAGGACAAATACAACACAAGATGTTATCCCCTTCCACCACAAAAATTTGATTTAAAAACCCCATAGCGTTACGATGCCATGTAAACCTTGTTTTCTCTAACTGTCACACGGAGTATGGCGGAGTAGAAACTTAAGAGTTGTCAAAGTAGGCCTACATCATGCACATGTAGGCCCAATGGAGTCGGTCATACTAATTACCGTCAACACACTGCCAATACATTGTCAACACAGCGTTGACACCTCGAAAACGTGCTAAAACCAAAGAAGCGGTACTTGACCGTAAAGTGTTCGCAGAATGGATATTTTGCCTAAACCTCAACATGTTAGACTCTGGAAAATTGCCATTTTAATTTAACTGAAATCGCCTCCTTCGAACAGCTCAGAAATCAGCAGCCATGTTACCTCTTGGGCAGCTTAAGACCATACCATTTTGCCAGAGGGGTGCTAATATTATATGACAAAGAAACAGGGAAGTCATTACCATGCTTTTTTTCGTAAAGTTTATATATTTTTATTTTTCTTAAGATTGAGTAATTGTCCCTTTTCGTATTTTAATAATAACAGTGTTGAATAAAATCTGTGATGTTGTTTCTGTGATATTGATTTTTACTCTCTTAAAAAAGTATTTTAATTTACAGCCATTTCGTTTAAACTTCTGGGTGTGAATGTGCCTTCAATACACCAAGTATTGCGGGGCAGGGAGGGGACAACAAAAAATTACAAAAAAATGTCAGAAGAGCTGAAAAGGATATAATCGGTGTACTTATTTGTAAAATATTAGCAGCAAAACCCTTTGAAAATACCGCACAATAAAAGCAAAGATCTTGGGACCATGAGTAGACTTTTGTTATTTGTTCCCCCCATTATTAAGTTGAATAAGCCCGAAACTGCATTTGCTTTTTGGCTTTGCACCCCCACATACACTGAATAATAAAGCACATCATTGGCAAAAGACATGTTAATGTTTTAACTCCTTATTTGTATAAAATAGTCTGTGAAGAAATGTCCAACATTTCGGAGATTCCCCCACAATAGGTAGGAAATCAGGAAAGCACAGTGATTTTACTGATAATTGGGGGAGATGAATAGTCCGATCATCCACAAAACATACACATTTCATAATAGGAAGTAATGGTAGTTAAAAATAAAAAAAAATGAAATTTACAAAACACTACTCACAACATGATCCAAGCAATGCACCAACCATCTGAGCTACCAGTTGATGCCCTTTGTTGCATTACCCGCATACCCACACCTAAATGGTAGAGTCCAAGCCCCATGAGAAGGCAAGATGGCGGCGAATAGCTTCGCTGCAACGGATCATTTTTTTGTGCGATAAAACTCCATTTTGAAAATTTATTTGTGACTTCCAACTACTGGACATGCTGGAAAGTCTCTTTCATCCCAAGTACAGTATTAGACTTCTACACGTACGTGTATGCCTCTTTTGCTGATTGAACTTGTATTCTCGAGGTGTTGACATTGTGTTGACATTACTGTCATGTGTTGACAATGTGTTGACGGTAATTAGTAAGACCCTTCTTGAAAAACTATAGAGTCGACAGGGATTTTGTGTTGACAGTAATTAGTAAGACCCTTCTTGAAAAACTATAGAGTCGACAGGGATTTTGTGTTGACGGTAATTAGTAAGACCCTTCTTGAAAAACTATAGAGTCGACAGGGATTTTGTGTTGACAGTAATTAGTAAGACCCTTCTTGAAAACTATAAAATTGACGGGGATTTTGTTCAAGATTTGCAATGTATGTTGCCCCAAGAGACTAGGGGCTTGAACATATTTTTTTCCCGTGTCACAAAACAAATTTTCTTCAAGTTCGCAGATCACTGGTCTGTTGCCATTGGGGAACACATCCTGTCCCACAAATATATTCCAGTGGATGTGATCAAGCTTCCTTTGCGCTCTTCATTCTGTTCTATGCATGTTAACGCACTTTCATTCAGCTTCAGTGGTGTGTTTTTTCAAAGCCATTTGTTTTGCGTAAATTTCTGTGACGGGAGAAATTGGCAAAGTTTGATTTTAATGTGACAAATCAGTAATCACCCTTTAGGTGCTCATCCTGAAGTTAAACTTCCATCCTCCGTATTTTAGTGAAAATTACCTTTAGGCTGTTTGGGTAACTGTATCCAAGTGTCCTAAAACAATCAAGCTTTGCTGGGGTGAAGTACATGTACATATGTACATGTAGAAACGGGACAAAGCAGCGGGATGGTGTGGGGATGGTGCAAAGTGGCGATAGTGTGAAGTAAGGGGCGAAGTGACACGGGATGAAGTGGAAATAGGGCTAAGTGACTGACACCCTAATGGAAATAGGGAGCCTGCATGTATTGCCGTTTCTGATGAAGATGAAGGATGCCTGGGCTTGGCCATCAGTGTTCCAGATATCAGTTATGACGCCTCTCATTTCATCAGATGTTGTGAAATAATTCAGTGCTTTTCACTTCAGGAAGTAAGAACCCTAAAAGTTCATTTTCATCTTATGGCTCATATTTTGTAGAACCTGCCCTATTTTCAGAAAGACTGTATTCTACGTGGTGTTGTAAGGCTTGTGGAAACAGTATTGTTTTGCATACCTTAAATGTAAGATCTTGGTTGTACGTGTATGGGTTTCTTGATAAAGTAACCAGTTTCTATTTTTTAAAAGATTTTGCATTCTCATGCCTGCAGTATATTATGTTACATGCATGTACGGTACATGTACTGGTATGAATTAATCACAAATGCGTACATGTACTGGCATGAGTTAATCACAAATGCGTGCATCTGAATTACATGTATACATTTTAATTTTGTTTTTGAATTTCTGTTATATTTCAGATCACCTTCTTAATATGCCAGTTCACAGCATTCTTCTATTCCTATCTGTTTCGATGGTACTTAAATCCAAGGAAGGTGTCTGCAACAACGCGGCACATTAGCCAAGTTCTCCTTGGCATTTTAATGGCATGCGTGTCATTTGGATGGTAAGACATGTAACATTTCACCAGACACTTACACAAGTATGTATGTTTGTACCATGTATGCAGTCAGTGTCATGCACTTCACTGATCAGTGTGCAACCTTGTCTCTTTATACTCATGTACATGTACATTCTTTCCGCACATTAATTCAAGCTTCCTTTATACATGTTTTCCCTCCCTTTTTACATGTACCGGTACATGTATACATGTATGGTAATTCATGTATGTATGTGTTCATTGTACATGTATTGTACAAAATGGCTCTTATGAAATCCTTATTACTGACCATAATGTACTCATTGGCCATTACATCATTCCGAGTGCTGTTTGCCATGCAACATGTACTGAACGTGTGCATGTACATGTACTGTACAGTATATGTTGGTATTTTGCATTTGTAATACCCAACTTTAGACTGGAATGTTTTCAGTACAAGTTTACACATGGATGGTATCTGCATAGAATCATACTGGAAATACATACACTGTGTACAAAAATGTACCCTGCTATGTACTTTTACAAGGTGTGAGCACTAAGTTATACTGGCAAGCCTGTGTTGCCAAGTAAATATTTGTCTTTACCTGAAGCTTTGGCAAAGGGATTTGTATTAACCCACTTCTTAGTGCTTACAACCACAGTTATGATGAGAAGGGCAAAGTCCTTCTACATGTACATGTATATGACAGAAAAGTGTGCAGAAGTTTAAGCATAGCCAACTGGTTTTATGCATACATGTACAGTACATGTATGTGAAATTTTGGTATTAGCACATGTACGTGTACATGTGGCTATACTACACTAGCCTGTTGGTTTGCAAAGCATGTCCTTGGGAAAAACTCTGAAAGTAACAGTACATGTACATGTAGATACTTCAGTCCTTTTGGTTTAAGGCATGTGATTGCACTCCTACTCCATTGCACTCCTAAAAGCTTCCCGAGAAGTGCAAATAATTGCACGGCTGAAACTGTCTGTACCGCACTTTCTCGGCATAAGTTTACTTTATAATTATTCTTCACAATTTGTGAAAAAAATGGAACAAAAAGAATCAAACAGTAGGCCTACCTAAGAGTTAGTGATGACAGAATCGGTTTTTATTCTCCCGGCGAAACGGTTGACATGGTTGAGTGCAACAGCTCTGTCAGTGTACAATCGTTCAGCACACGCACGTCGCACAGGGCGGCAGCAACTTTTGCTGCATGCGTAATGCTACATACACTAGACTGTACATGGCTTACATGCTTCTACACGTCAAATGCAGTGCTACGAGATCACACCAGTTTTCAGTCAAATTTTCCGAAAGGATTCCCTGATTATCCCAAGTTTTTTGTGGAGATGTCTGTCCTGTAAGTCGTTCCGATCACAACAATGGTATTTTTCAGAAAAAAAATTGGGCTTTTACTTGCATCTGCACGAAGTGATCTCCAGAAGTCGACATGCTTTCATGATGCAGGCTCCTGCGCCCTATGCGTAGTGAAACAACGAATTCCTTGAAGTTGAGACTGGGACCAGACCAATCAATCATGATGCACAACACAGTGCGTGAAAGCCATGGAGAGATCATGCCAGCGTGGATCACAGCAGATTTTTGTGTGCAGACACGTAAACATCCTGATGTTTCCCGATAAACTTTTTAGCGTTATGAACGGAAATAACTCACAGGAAGGAGATCTGGCAAAGAGAAACCTCTGGAAAATCGGGAGATTTATTTGAAAAATTTAATGGAGAATTGGAGTGACCTTGTGGCTCAGAGGAGCTCTGCATGGTCCGTCAAGGCTCGTATTATGGAAAGGGCATGATTCTGTGACTGTCATCAAACCTTGAATCTGTTCACATGTATTGGAACATATCTCTTTGAGTTTGCTTGAAGTAAGCGGGTGTGATCTGAAACTGTTGCATTATTTTTTGTTGGTTTTGTTGATTGTATGTACAAAATGTTTACCCAATTTTATCTTTCTATTTTACAATGTCTTGATTGACCCAGGGTTTGGATTAATTTTTCAAAATCACACACCTAAAAAAAATGCACACCTGGAAATGTCCAGGAGTGCTTTTTTCACATGCCTGCAATTCCCAAATCACAAGGACTGATACTTTGTCCACCACAACAAGTAGTCTAGTGGGAACCTTTTACAATACGTACATAAATTGACCATTTGTAACTCACATTGTAAGGTAAAAGATATTATTATCCCGAATTCATGGCAGTAATATTCAAAGGGGGAACCTTGGTATTCTACAAATACTGCATAAGGCATATTGCTACAGTATGCATGGGCATGGTGGTTGTGGCACGG
Organism: Acanthaster planci; assembly: GCF_054643075.1. Classification (NCBI taxonomy): domain Eukaryota; kingdom Metazoa; phylum Echinodermata; class Asteroidea; order Valvatida; family Acanthasteridae; genus Acanthaster; species Acanthaster planci. The sequence goes on from NC_141778.1 coordinate 81,050, forward strand.
CATCTGCTTGGAATGTCAAAGCAGTGTTCACTAGTACACTTCCTTATATGACTCGTACATATACAAATGTGTACATGTATGTTTGTACGTGTACATGTACTTACAGTGTACATAATTTTTTGGTGGGAATTCGCACATTTTCATCTTTCTGTCAAAGCATTGATTTGCTTCTGGAAATTGACGTTTTCCTGGTACCACCCCATCGCTTCCCTTCCTTCAGTGTCTTCATCAGTGTGTTTCTTTGCTTTTTATTATTTTGCACTTTGTTAGCATCATGAAAGACATCCAGGAACCCAATTTGTTTTACGTTTATGTACATTTACAAGCTTACTTGTCAAATTCTGATTTTCCATATTTGCCATAACATGCATAATACATGTATGTACATGTACCACAGCATTCCCAAGAGGCTCTTCTGTACGTAATGTACATGTACGTTGTACATGTATGTACATGTACATATGTACAATGTACATGTACACGTAAGTACGGGTATGTACTCTTGACTGAATGTGCAACATCAGTGGGAAACATTACACTGTACGTGTACATGTACCAGTACCTTGTTTATTAATAGAATGTACATGTACATGTACATGTATACATGTACTTGGCAAAAAATGCCAATTTTTTCTGAATGTAAGTATATTAAACCAGCGATGTACAAATTATCGTGGAAATTAATTTGAAACTGAGTTTGTACATGTACATGTTTGCCCACCCATTGCTGTGATACACGCTTGGATGCGTTGGTGCATGGACTGAATTTGCCTCCTGATGGTAATCTGAGGTAGAGTGTGCCACTCATCGATAAAAGCAGTGGCAAGTTTTTGAGCTGTTCTACATGTTCTAGGCACCACTGGACATGACCAAATACAGCAATTGAGTTCATCCTGCGCATGCTTGATTGGGCTTACCGGTAGGTCTGGACTGAAGGCAGGCCACGGTGCAAGTTCAGTGAGATTGTCCTCAAGATACTGCATAATCACTCTGGCTTGAGGTTGTGCACTGTGACCTGACCTTAGTTCTGAACTTGTGGAATAGTAACTGAAATAAATAATTGATAGTTCTCAACTTGTCCAACGGGTTTCACTGAACTTAAATTTATTATGAAATTCCGGAACTTGTTTAAAACTTGTTGAAGAGTTTGCATAAATTAAATAAATCGTATATTTAAAGTGTAACACCATTTACTACTATTTAAAAATTAGGAACTTTGAAATACTAGTTTACAAATCAACCAATCAGATATGAGGATTTATGCAGGTATTGTTTAAAACAAATGATAAATGCTTCATTTTTGTGCAGTGGTAAGAATAATTTCAAAAGGTGACAGGTGAAATGTTCCATTCCACAGGTGAATTGCACTCATAAACATTCGTTATTTGTATGATAAATACATTAATAAACAGGGATCTGCCGCTGCCGGTCGGGCCCGACCGGCACGCAGAATTGCTGACCAAATCAACTTTTCCGACCGGCACGTATTCCCGATAAGAACCCAAATAAAATAGCATCTTGGTCGAGGGATCGATAGTGAAGATATGAAGATCGTGAAGAAACCGTAAAATTTCTTCGTAAATTTCACTTTGCACTGCCATGCATATCGTCTGCGCATCCACGTACGTGCATATGCAACACATCTGGACCAAATATTAACATGAACCAATAGGAGGCTTTGTTACGCGCAATGCACGTGTACATAGTGCGTAACGAATCTTTCCATTGGTTGGAAGGCCACACATAGGCTTGCATATGCAACGCTCTCAGTGCGCGAAGATCGGAAAACCCCCTCTCCATGATGTACAGGGTTGTTTGTCCAGTTCTGCATTTTACCCAGTAACATTCGGTGCATGTATTTTCTGTTCGATGTTGCATGAAAACGATCACTGCAATTGTTTTTTAAACCAATGATCGCACCCCATCGTTAATTGTTGTTTATCCCACGGTGAAAATATTAACTCCACAATTTTTTTATTCAAAAGTAACAACATGATTTTGCCTTTTCCGTAAATGAGTTCTATATGGCAAGATACACGCGCTCAGTATGCACGTGACACATGGCCAGATGTGTCAGAAAAGCAAATGGCCAATCTACATTATGTTCATGTAGACTTTAAAATGACTGTTCAGAAAATCCCTGCACACATTTATGAATGTCGTTATCCCATATGCATACTGTACGAACTTTCGTACAAAGAAAATAAGGAAAATATTCTGCCAAGATTTTGCATGTTTCGCCTTATTTTCAACACGCAAAAAAAATGAAAAATTATTTGAATAGCAATGAAAAATTATGGGCATCATAGAGATAGAAACTAATTCAATATTTAAGGGATTTACAGAATAAAATCAATATTTATTTCTACTCTTTTTTTCTAATTCAATTGCCCGTCTAAAATTATCACCTCATCCTAGTTGACCAAAATTACAAATTTTCAATTTTTTTATTAAATTTCAGAAATTTCAGACATGAGATCCCTAATTCTAGGCTGTGTATACACAGCTGAAAAC